>NC_044054.1:27154170-27216670 GCF_902167405.1 Gadus morhua
TAATTGCCGTACACCGTACAGCACTCTGATCCATAAACTAGTTTAAATCTTTGGTGCGGCTGGCCGTTCAGATTCTGCTGGTGATCTGACAATTCCAGATGTCACGTTTAAACAATTCCCTTTGCTGTTCCCCGTGAGCATCTCTCACCAGGAGACAGCCCCTCCTGCAGCTTTACTACTGTGTCTTGATGAGCTCACGCGTAAACATAAACCATAAACTCTGTATCTCTCTCTCTCTCTCTCTCTCTCTCTCTCTCTCTCTCTCTCTCTCTCTCTCTCTCTCTCTCTCTCTCTCTCTAGTATTCCTCTGCGATGCCACAGTTGCGGGACGTCCTGCACTGGGCCGCGCTCCTCCTTCTCCTCCGCCCTTCGGGGGGCCGCGCCCTCCCCGGCCCCCCTGCCTACCCCCGCTTCACCCGCAACGACACGGACTTCCAGCACCTGCTGCTCCACCCGGACCCGGCGGTGGGCACGGTGTACGTGGGCGCGCGGGACCACCTCTTCCAGCTGGACGGCCTGGAGGGGCTCCGCCTGCAGCAGGAGGAGACCACGGGCCCCGTGAAGGACAGCAAGGACTGCCTGCCCCCCGTGACCGAGGCCAACTGCCCGCAGGCCCGGTGGACCAGCAACCACAACCAGCTGCTCCTGGTGGACCCTTGGGCGGCCGAGCTCATCACCTGCGGCAGCGTGCACCAGGGCACCTGCCAGAAGCGCAGCCTGACCTCCGTGAGCCAGGTGCTGTTCTCCAGCGAGCGGCCCGTGGACACGCAGTACGTGGCGGCCAACGACCCGCGCGTCACCACCGTGGGGCTGGTGGCGCGGCCCCGCGGCGGCGAGCGCGTCGTCATGTACGTGGGCCGGGGCTACACGGCCAGCCACCCGCCCATCTCCACGCGCCAGCTCACCGCGCTGCCGCTCTTCTCCTACGAGGAGACGGCCAAGCTGGCGGTGGCGGGCCGGCTGTCGGAGTACGACCACCACTTTGTGGCGGCGTTCGCGCGCCGCTCGCACGCCTACTTCCTGTTCTACCGCCGGGACATCCAGGCGCCGTCGCGGGAGTACCGCACGTACGTGGCGCGCGTTTGCCTCGGGGATGTGTCGTACTACTCGTACGTGGAGCTGCCACTGCTGTGTCGCTCCTCCGCCTCCTCCTCCTCCTCTCCCAGGACTTACAACCTGCTCCAGGCAGCACAGGTAATCCTTGTTTCCCCTGATACGTTTCTTGTTCAATTGATGATATACTTCTTATTAAATTGATGATACATTTCTTGTTCAGTTAAATTGTTATTCTACAGAATGACTTTGACTGTAATTTGAAGTTTTACTGTAAAATAACATAAAAGTATTTGCAAAAGTCTCCGTCAAAATGAGGGTTTCTGCTCTGTCTCCAGAGTGTATGTCCCTGTTTCAGAGTGTATTTCCCTGTTTCAGACTGTATTTCCCTGTGTCAGACTGTATTTCCCTGTTTCAGAGTGTATTTCCCTGTGTCAGACTGTATTTCCCTGTTTCAGAGTGTATTTCCCTGTTCCAGAGTGTATTTCCATTTCAGGGTGTATTTCCCTGTTTCAGAGTGTATTTCCCTGTTTCAGAGTGTATTTCCGTTTCAGAGTGTATTTCCATTTCAGAGTGTACTTCCCTGTTTCAGAGTGTACTTCCCTGTTTCTGAGTGAACTTCCCTGTTTCAGAGTGTATTTCCCTGTTTCAGAGTGTACTTCCTGTATCAGAGTGTACTTCCTGTTTCAGAGTGTACTTCCTGTTTCAGAGTGTGCTTCCCTGTTTCAGAGTGTACTTCCCTGTTTCAGAGTGTACTACCCTGTTTCAGAGTGTACTTCCTGTTTCAGAGTGTGCTTCCCTGTGTCAGAGTGTACTTCCTGTTTCAGAGTGTACTTCCCTGTTTCAGAGTGTACTTCCCTGTTTCAGAGTGTACTTCCCTGTTTCCCGTCAGGTGGGACAGAGCAGGGGTCCGGACGGGGACACCCTGCTGGGGGTCTTCGCGGCCCACCTCAGCTCCTCCTCCACCTCCACCTCCAGCAAACCCACGGAGACCTCCGAGGCCTCGGCCCTCTGCCGCTTCTCCCTGGACCAGCTGGACCGCAGCATCGACTCCACCCGCGACCTGTGCTACACCCAGGACGGCCGGGTGGAGGGCGGCGGCCAGGTGGCCTACATCGAGTACGAGGTCAAGTCCAGCTGTGCCAACCTTCTCACGGTAACCAATCAACCACGTTGGTGGGGACGTTTCAAACACAGGGCTTTTTTGCTTTCATGAATGAATGAATGAAATGTTGGCCCTTTCGAGGGATTCATTTAAAAATGACGTTTGGGTTTTAGAAGCAAAAACAAGGGGTTGGGGTTTTTCCTTCTTAACCAAGTAGGAACGTTTTACGGGCTCCGGTTAGGACAGTGATGGGAATACCGAGCACTAACTCTGGCCCGCAGACCAGCAGCCGCGAGCGGATCCTTTATTTACCCTGCAGACTGTTATGATTTTACAAAAGTGTTTTCTTTCATCTGTCCCACCAGTAAGCCTCAGCGGATACAACTTTGGTTCTGTGCAAAACCAAGAGAGCCATTCCCGTGTACTACTTTGTATTAATACACTGTTAAATCCATTTGAAGATCGATTAAGTGTCTGCTGGCATTCGCTCACCAGTTTTAAAGACTTGGATAGGATAGGATACGTTCGTTTTTTATTCATTGAACATCAGGCGGGTCGAGAGGATAACAAAGTGCAAGGAAAAGTTGGCATTATATACTGCTATAATTCAGCAGTAAAATGCTATACAATAAATCATAAGATAACACTACAGAGTACAATTAGGAGCGGCTCCAGGTTTGGTGTGATTAATAACTCTTCACGTCTCTCTTGTGCTGCAGAACACCCTGGAGGCGTATCCCTGTGGCTCGGACCACACCCCTAGTCCAATGGCAAGCCGGATACCATTGGAGGCCGAAGCGGTATTGGTCAGTCGGTCCGCCCGTCTCACCGCGGTGGCAGTCGACGTCAGGGAGGGCCACAGCGTCGCGTTTCTCGGGGACTCCAAAGGAAACCTTCACAAGGTGACAGATTCACTAGCAGTCTACTGCTGCTCCCAGTCACGATGACCTATTACCTGTTCCTTGTTACCTGACCCATTTCTTACCCAACCTTCTTAAGGAGATGTTGAGAATGATGTGGTTATTGTGTGTGTGTGTGTGTGTGTGTGTGTGTGTGTGTGTGTGTGTGTGTGTGTGTGTGTGTGTGTGTGTGTGTGTGTGTGTGTGCGCGTGTGTGCGTGTGTGCGTGTGTGCGTGTGCGTGTGTGCGTGTGTGTTTGTGTGTGCATTAGTACTCCCCCTGACAGACCATTAATCCGTCATTTTACGGTAGTTCAAGCCATCATTGTTTTTGTTAAGGTTCACATGTTGTTGGAATACGTTTGTGTTTCACTGTTGTTGTTGTTGTCCAGCTATAATCATGTGTTGTGATCATGGGACTCCGGCTGTCAGCTTACAAGGGAAAAATCAAGACAACTTGACCTTGAACACATGTTCTGACCCTGACTTCGGCACGGGATCTGCCTACCATCACCTCTCGCCTCTTTCCTTCCACACGACCAATCCATACCATCACCGTATAACTTCTCCAGCCAACGCATCATTTATTTACTTCCTAGTAGCGAGTGCGTCTTGACTTCCTGCGCTGGCTCGCTGAGTCCATCACCGGGAAGCGGGGCCGGAGAACCGGGACGATGTAATATCGCCCCGGCTCTCCCGATATGGAACCTCGGCTCCGAGGCGCTGGGAGTGAGGGGAAATCTCATTAGGACGTTGTAACGTGAGAGGCCGCGGAGGGCGGGGGCATTGCTTCAGACCTCATCCCCACTGAGGTGTCCTGCTGCCCCTCCATATTAGGTTTGAGAAATGTGTGATAATCACATCCATGACCACTTCTATCCTGCGGTCCGGGGTTTCATTTCATGCGTGAGGAAGGGGGTCGGGTAGCCCGGGGCGAGGCCAGAGAGTGGTTTACCTCCGCGCCGGTTTCAATTCTTAGATTCTCTGTTCAATTGCGGGATGAATTCTTACGATTTTTTTTAATTAGTGTTTCGACTCGTTATGTGTTTATTTGACTGCGAGGCGTCTAATCGTTGCTGCTCTTCTGCTCGGCAGACTCGAGTTATACACTCTGTGATCAGCTTCCGGTTGCCTGACCGTTCGCGACCCTTTGAGAAATTATAAGCATATGTCTGCATTCATTTAAGTCTGATTTAAAATGTGATCAAAAGATGTGGTGCAACATATTTAATTGTAACTTCATTGATTTGCACCACAGAGATGAATCAACATTATCGCACTGTGGTGCTTTCCCCTGCTTCGTACGGCTCCTATTTCACTCCATACAACACGTCGATAAAATCACTCAATGGATCGAATGCTTTTGAAAGCGTCCTTTAAGCGGTAGTGGATGTGAACATGCCCTGTTGATACGCTTGCAGGTGTTCCTTGGCTCAGACGGTCAGGTGAAGACGTACGCCGTCGCATCCGTCCGACCCAACGCACCGATCCACGGCGACCTCCTTCTGGACCACAGCCGCGCCCAGATCTACATCATGACCAGCAACACGGTGAGTCCCAATGCGGGGAGAACGTGGGGCATGTCCTGTTCCCTTTGTATTATAAACGTGTACTGAATAATGTCCCCCGCTAAAAAATACAATTAAAACTTTGTTTCTTCTGACTTTAAACGTCCCACTTGATCAAACACACGGAAAGAGTCTCGCCTCATTGGTTCCTCCTCCCCTACCAACCCCCCCCCAAACACACACACACACACACACACACACACACACACACACACACTCACAGCGTCAATGATTCAAAGACCTCAATGGAATTTCCAGGTCCACCCTTTCACCCAGATGCCTCCCTGCATACAATTTGTCGTTATTGTGTGGCTGGGCCACTTCCTCAAGCTGGGTCTTTATGCCCGCGTCAAACCAAGGGCAGAAAGGGATGTAAGGGGGCCAGATGGCTGTCGGGGTCGGGGGTCATCGGCCCCTACCGTGAGAGGTACAACAGTCTGAGGGAGAGCCGGGGGGGTCAAACGGGGTCACGCGGGGTCGAAACGTACACAATGGTATTGATCGGAGAAAACGGTCTCCATTGTACCGGCACACTCCCTACAGAGTTCTGCGTCTGTGTGGGAAGTTGATAAATGGTGCTTGAACACACATGCATGTTTGTTTCCCACATCTAAATTAGGCCAATCAGCAGCCTGTAGTCTCACACATAGAAGTTTTAGGGAGGAATTGGATGATATATAATATGGATATTGATGGGGAAGAATGCGTTTGTTTTCGCTGGGTGGAGGAGGGGGGTTTATTAGACTTTACATATTATGACTACGTTCTCTATTAAATATCACACAATTCACAACTTACATTGCTGCATACTACAATATAATATTTAATTTCTGCTCACTTTCACACCATTTGAACACAATAAAAACAGGATACCCCATCCATTGCGTGCGCCACACCTAGCTAGAAGCTGTGTTGTGTCCCTGTCAGGTGGAGAAGCGGCCAGTGGCAGAGTGTGGAGACCACCTGGACTGTGACTCCTGTCTGTCTGCCAGGGACCCCTACTGTGGCTGGTGTGTCCTCGACGGACGGTACGTCTGTGTGTGTGTGTGTGTGTGTGTGTGTGTGTGTGTGCGTGCGTGCGTGTGTGTGCGTGCGTGCCTGTGTGTGTTAGTGTGTTTGCGTGTGCGTCTGTGTGTGCGTGTATGTGTGATTATATCCGTGATCAATTAATTGAAAACCAGTCTCCTTCCTCTCTCTCTCTCTCTCTCTCTCTCTCTCTCTCTCTCTCACTCTCTCTCTCACTCTCACTCTCTCTCTCTCTCTCTCTCTCTCTCTCTCTCTCTCTCTCTCTCTCTCTCTCTCTCTCTCCGTCCCCCTCTCCCTCTCTCCCTATCCCTCTCCCCCCCCCCCCCCCCCCCCCCTCCTCTCTCTCTAGGTGTGGTCTCCGGGAGGACTGTCAGCGAGGCTCCCTGGGGGGCCACTGGCTCTGGAGCTTCGACGAGGCCCAGCAGTGCCTCTCCATCCAGGAGCTCAACGTCTACAACGTCAGCCGCGGGGACCAGACCCCGGTAACTAAGGCCGATCACAGGGAGGGCCTCGCTGGCTGGGGAGGGCGCCCTCTCTCATCGCTCACCTAACGCGCTTCATTGAACCCCTTTTATTAAATACAACGATTTTATTTCCCTTCTCCATTCACTCGTCCCTCACTTATCCCTTTTTCCCTTCTTTGCTTAAACATTTTTCTTTTTATCCTGTGAAGCACTTTGTTACTTTATGCAAGTTCATGATTATTATTATTACCGTATATATATATTTTTTATATTCCTCTCTTTGTTCCTCAGATCCGAGTGTCCGTCCCGGGACTGCCCGCCCTGGGAAAGGAGGAGGTCTACTCCTGCTTCTTCCAGGACACAGAAGCCCCCGCCATACTGTCCACCACCGGCGTCACATGCTCCACCCCCGACGCCGGCATCCTGCCCCTGATTGGCCAGGGGGACGGTGAGCAACACGTGTTGATTGGATGTTATTACCAGGTAGTGCATTGTTTCAACCAATGCCTTGTTGTGATGCTGTGGAAGAACTTGGAAGCAGGAGTCGAGAATCTCAAGTCAAAGCGTACATAAAAAACGTACACAATTCAGGCAGGTTCTGTTCGATTTTAGTTATTACTTTCAATTAGAAACTAATTGAATGATATAAAAATGCAAAATCTTGGTATTATTTGTTTTAACCATGGGAAATAAATGTATTCCGCTGAGTTGATTGAATTCATTCAGTTCATTTATCGTCATTGATTTAATGAACGAATGATGCTTTAGATCCAGTTGTTTGAGTCGTGTGAGTGAAGCGGGTCAGTGAAGAGTGATCCCTGCCCGCAGACTCCGTCATGGTGACCCTGTCACTGCGCTTCCTCAACGTCACCGTGGCTGAGACGCAGTTCACCTTCTTTAACTGCAGCCTGGTCCAGCTGCTGTCTGGACGCAGACCGTGAGTACACACACACACACACACACACACACACACACACACACACACACACACATACAAACACACACAGACACACACACACACACACACACACCAACACACACACACACACACACACACACACACACCAACACACACACGCAGTCACGCACACACCAACACACACACGCACGCATACGCACGCATGCACACATTCACAGATATACACGTTCAAACTCACACACACCCACATACACACACAGACACACACACACACACACAGACACACACACACAGACACACACACACAGACACACACACACACACACACACACACACACACCAACACACACACCAACACACCAACACACACGCGCACACACACACCAACACGTACCAACACACACACACACACACACACACACACACACACACACACACACACACACACACACACACACCAACACACACACACACACACACACACACACACACAAACAACAAGACACACACACACACACACCCACGCACGCACGCATACGCACGGCAGTATGGCGGCATGGGGATCAGGTCGTAGAGCGGGTTGGCTGGTTAACCAGAAGGTTACTAGTTCAATCCCCGGCTCCACCTAGCTGAGTGTCAAGAGGTCCCTTAGCGAGGCACATAACCATAACTACTTCCGACTAAACTTGCACGGTTGACACCATTAGGAAACATTGTAAAAGCGCTTTGAGTGAACACTGGTGGGACACCGCTATATAAATGCAGTCCATTTACCCTTCACACACGCCCATGCACTCATACACACACTCAAGCACCCATAAGCAGACATGAACACATGCTCACACACTTTGTTTTGCGTGTCAGCACCTATAGAAGCATCACCGAGGCGAGTGCTAAGAAGCCTTTTTCCTCGGAACAGTGAGCACTTTATCTAAAGGGACTCGCAGTGAATTCATGTATCATGTTACAGAGCGGGTCGTCTTGCACTCATGAGTCTCCAGTTGGGTTGGGGATCAAACCCAGGACTTTTAGCCCGGGAGTCCACCTATACTCACTGTGCTAACGTTACCTATGTGATGTCCCCGCTGTGTGCCAGTTGTCAGGGCTGTGTCGGGAGTCGCTGGGGTTGCAACTGGTGCATCCACCAACACCTCTGCACCCACAAGCACACCTGCGACCACGGGGTCACCATCTACAACCAGAAGGTACGCCCGGCACCAGCTCTCTCCTACTGCGCTGTCCCAAACACTTTCATCCAGTGGAGCCTTCTGTACTTTTAGTAGTGGAGTACAATTCGCCGTCAACTGTTTAATCCCTTTTTTTT
This sequence comes from Gadus morhua, assembly GCF_902167405.1. NCBI lineage: Eukaryota > Metazoa > Chordata > Actinopteri > Gadiformes > Gadidae > Gadus > Gadus morhua. The sequence continues at coordinate 27,162,528 of NC_044054.1, forward strand.
TTTTAAGTCCGATATAAAAAAGTTGATCGGTAGACCCATCACTAGACGTGTTTATAGGCTTATCAGGGATTGAATTAGAAGTGGCCAAGCGGGCAACACTCTTGAAATCACACCATGCATTTCCCATTTCACTTTACTTTCTACACTTTCTGTTTGCCATAGGTTTCCTTATTTCCTTACGTTTTCCTTTTTCCATTATTTTTTGTTAAATTCAAGCATTATTCTCAATCATTTCTGTTCAATCATTTCCATGCTCTCCCTTTTGATTCATTTCTTCCCCTTGTCACCCCCCCCATCCCCCCCATCCCCTCCTCCCCCTCTCCCTCTGCACATCTGCTGTCACACCCTTAAGGTTGAAACCCCCATCCCCACCAACTCACAAACCACCAAACCAGAGGCCCCCCCGATACCCACTGTCTTAGCTGGTACCCCTACAACTATAATCACAATGCCCATGACGACCCCAACGCCAACAACAACAACAACAACAACCACAACAACAACAACAGCCACAACCACAACAGCCACAACGCCACAGCTGTCGCCCACAGCCACCATTTATCAGAGCCAGACCACAGAGGCCGTCTCTCCGACCACACCTTCGGGAACCAGCACAACGCCCCGCCCCTCCGCCGTCCCGCCCTCCGTCACCCCTTCCTCCCGGGCCGCCACCGACCCACACACAGGCGCTCTCTGGAGCTCCAGCGTCGGAATGGAAGGAGATCACCACCGCACAGCAGGAACCACTGCAGAAGGCATATATGGCTCCGGTTCCTCGGCCCCCTCTGACGGGCGGGAAACGCCCGACTCTTTCTCTAAAACTACATTACCCAGCGGCGCTAGGGGCAAGGAGGGATCCGACCGCAGCACTATAGAGCCTATGGCTGATTCTGTAGGCTGGTCCGCCTCTGATCTCAGCTCCACCGCCTCCAGCGCGTTAAGGATGCTGGCCGGCTCTGGAGAGGAGGTTCCCTTGGGACACTCTGAGGAGCTTCTGACGGACGTCTCAAGGATGGATGAGGGGAAGACGGTGACGGAGGATCCGGCACTTTCCTCTGCGTTGCCTTCCGGAGCCCAGGGCACTGAGCAGACACACTCTATTGACCGTGAGGTCCAGGCCGGCTATGCAGCTTTGTACCAATCAGATGCTGCAGACTCCCCTAGACTTCTGGTGAGTGGAAAAGCCTTTCAGAGCCCCTCGGACGGAGAGCTGTGGTGGAGGACGGAGCGGCACAGTGGGCCGGGGCGGGAGCGGTGTCACAGGTTGATGGGACATTCGACACCCACCACTGATAATAGGTCCAAGACGCCATATTACATATCAACGTCTCACCCACTTTGTGTATCTCCCACCTGGGCTTCACCTGGTCAGGTGGCATCACAACACCATTCCCATCCGCCATATTTCTGCCATTCTACCGAAAGCTAAATGTACCCCATCCGACCTTTCCCATCTTGTATGTTATTATTTAAATGGCTATTTATTCTTTTGATTCAGTTTTCACGTCAATCATATTGCCCTGACGCCAGACATAGACAAGAAAAACCAAAACGATTTATTTCCTGGTTCTCTCTATCTCATTTGAGAGCAGTACTTGGGGAACAGAAGGCTGAGGAAATGTAGCCGCTATGTTATTCCTGCCCTTTCTGTCCTTGTTCTGTAATGAACCACATGATGCTGACCTGGGTTCTGCCGCCAGCAGGAGTGCCCCTGTGTGGAGAAGGTCGAGAGCTCCTCTCTACTCCCAGTCAATGTGGAGAGTAAGATCACTCTGCTCGGACAGCACCTCCACCTCTTCCAGGTACCGGAACAAAAGCACGTTTTACAAGCCTGTTGTTAAAAAATACAATCCTAAACACTATTGTTGTTTTTTGTCAGTGTGATTTGTTGTTGCGTAACCATGCTGATGTTGGTTTGGTTTAAATTACCTTAAAGAATAGGCAACTTCACTAGAATCACTTTCTTTCTCATTGTGTTTTTCTCTGGGCCATGTTCCTTGGTTCATATTAGAAGCTTTTGAGAGAGAACATTGTTGAACGTATTCATTCCTAACTTTGGTGTGTTGTTTGTGTGCCTTTGTGTGTCTTGTGTTCAGGACGAGGATTTGGACTACGAGTGTGTGTTGGACGTGGAGAGTGGCTTCGTCGTGGTGGAGGCCTCCGTCGAAACACATCCTACGGAACAAACCATCTTCCTCATCACCTGCCAGCTTCACCAGGTCGGAACGTAAAGCACGCAGCATAAAAAAGACCATTTCTTTAGCACATTTACAGGAATATCTGGCTGTACTAGCTAGTGCTCTGACACATTTTGATGGCCAGAGATGGAAAACTCATTACAAAGCCTGTCCAGGGCTTTCTGTCAAATCACTTCAGAAATTGGTCAGGGTATGAAACCAGATGCCTGATTTCACTCTGGGCTAAAGCCTAGTTTGGAGCCGCCTCTGTGTGACCATAAAAATCTTGCCGAGCATTTCGTGTCGTAAAACATAATTACATGATCCTCAAAACAATGGCACGCAACAACAAAACACCTCGAACGTCGTAAAAAAGATAGATAAAAGGAAGGTAAAAGACAATAACAATAAAAATGGCTAAGAGGGCCATCGATTGAATGAATGCTGCTGTGTTTCATGTACATTTCAGTACACCTATAAGGCTCAAGTGGAGGAGTACCGGGCTGTCATCAACATCAGAAGGAGGAACAGCTTTGTGATCGACAGTGCGGAGGATTTGCACGGTGGGGAACGTCATTTTGTTTGCTGTCATTTATATTTGTTTGCTTGTTTGCGGAACTCGTTTCTGTTCCCCCCTTCTATCATTTGGTTCTGTTCTACAAAATAAATGCGCTTTGTATGTCATTTACAACCTAGTCTGACACCAAAATGTTTAAAGGCTTTCGTCTCTTTGAGACCAATCCACTACAGTGTCTTGTGTGTGTCTTGGCTACCTGATACGATGGAAGCAGATATAACCATTACATAATAGAGTTAGCCTCATAGCATATTAGTCATATTTTAGCCGAATTGTGATATCTAACCTACCTCTACTCTCCTAATGCTGCTGATTCACTGTGCCTCCTTGGTTCCTCCTAAGCCAATCACAGTGCTTTTTACATCCCATAATCACTATCCCCCCTAAGTCATCAGTTTGACTTCGGCATTTTTGACGCTAAATACAAGACAAACCTTAAAATATGACTTCTGCAATTATGCTATGAGGCTAACGATATCCCACCACTCTCTAATGCTCCATCGACTCTACATTACACCCGTCCACTCCCTAACTGTCTCCCGCCCCACCCCCTCCCCGCCGCGCTCCAGTGACCCTGTTCAACTGCTCGGTGGGGCGCTCCGACTGCAGCCGTTGCCGGACGGCCGAGCCGCGCTACGGCTGCGCCTGGTGCGCCGCCGCTGACTCCGCCTCCAGCTGCGTGTTCGGGCTGTCCTGCACGGAGGAGGTCACGCACACCTGTCCCGCGCCCGTCATCCACTTCGTGAGTCCGGTCCACTCCTCGACGAGGATCTCATTGTACAGACTTGAGAGCGCTCCGATAGATTGGTTATGTATGTTGAAGTGTTGTTATCGTTGTTATAAGAGTGAATGACTTATTCATTGCCTTGTTTGCTTCCATATGTTGTTGTGGTCTGCTATTAGGAGTTTCTCATTGCATTGATGACCCGTAAATCTCTTCCTCTGAGCCTGCGGTCTTCCGCTTCCATCCTTTTAAGTGTACATTACACGATGTTCACATAGATCAAAACCAGGACACTTAAATCACACTTTAACCAATTTCCCGTCACATTCACGTTCATCAGAGCTTGTCTTAAAAACCTTTGAAGAGTTCATTGCAATATAAATAAATGTGCCAGCTGATGTCACAGCTTGCAAAGTCTTTCACCAGCAACCGGGCCACACCTGCGGCTCTACATCAAAGCTACAGCGATGCCCAAGCGCTGCACATGAACGAGTTGTTTACAGCTGCCTCTGTTTTCCCGCCCCCTGGCAGATTGACCCAGTTTCTGGCCCTGTGGAGGGTGGAACGGTGGTGACCATCTCAGGCTCCAACCTGGGTCAGAAACCAGAGGACGTCGAGAACTCTGTGACTGTCGCCGGTGTTCCTTGTCACGTCATCCCCAGCAGATACGAGGTCTCCTCCAGGCAAGGGACTCACGCAACACGCAGGAAGAGCGCATCACCATCTGGCCCTCTGATAGATATATATATAGAGATAGGAACTTTATTAACTGATTAAAAAATCCTATAAAAATTGCACTTCCAGCAGTAGCAGACACCATGTTGCAAATATATTTAAAACAAAAATAAATGTGCAAAAGTACAAAAAGCAAAATGCTAAAAAACTATATGCAGGGAAAGGGAAGAATAGTATACAAGCCAATATTTTCTCGAGGGAGTACTTAAACAGTGCATAAAAACAGTGCAAGAGAACTGGGGGGCTAGGGTCAGGGGGGGGGTCATAAATATATAACATGTTAAGCACTTTGAGACTGTACCTGTGATTAGCTGCTGTACAAATACAACACAATTGAATTACTTTAATCATGAGGAAAAACACAAAATCGTTCTTATCCTCATTTGTCATCTGGCTTAAACGTGATGCCTTGCTCTTCCAGGATAGTGTGTGAGACCACGGGCAGCGGAGCAGAGAAGAGTGGCCAGGCGGTGGTCTCTGTGAGGGGAGGGGGGCACGGGCGATCCACTCACGTCTTCAGCTTCCAGGTAAACACAACCGGGCCGATAAACATCCTGAATTCATGTTCCGTTTTCGCTTTCGTCTGATGTTTCCTTATCGGAGCCGTTATTAGAGACCGATGTTGCTTTGACCTCAACCAATCAGGATGCGTGTAACGATTCCTTAAGTGACGTTGCTCTCTGTTGGAGAGGGTCAACACTGAAGTAGCCGCAGATAATGGAGACGCATTTTGAAATTATGCGAAATAAGAACCTGATATCCTGCATTCTTATTGTACTGATAAAGTACATGATCACAGGCTCATAGCCTAAAGCCTTTACTGGCCCAATACAACTGTTATATTGGAACAGTTATGGGATGTCCTAGAGATTGTTTTTAAAGCCCTCATCTTTTTTCAATGCCCCTCCCCACAAATTCCTCCCAGCATATCACTTTCTCAGTGGTATGCCGATAGCAGGAATGTTAATATGAACAAAACAATAAGTATTATTATTATAACAACAGCTGCCTTTGTAAGGGCGTGTGTTTCTCAATACACAACGCACGTTAACCCGATACTCTCTGTAATGCATTGTTGTTGTTGTTGTTGATGTTGCTATTGTTGTTGTTCTTACTCTTGTCCTCTGCTTCTTTCCCCTTCCCCCGGGTAGGACCCCATTCTGACCAGCGTCTCCCCACTAAGGGGGCCCAAGGCGGGGGGCTCCCGGCTCCGCATCAGGGGCCACCGGCTGAGAACCGGCCACGCCGGGGAGGTCAGCGTCGCCATCGGAGGAGTGCCATGTCTTGTGTAAGTTGCCAGGGGCCAGGGGCCAGGGCCCACGTTAGTGAGGCCAGGGGGCTTGTTAGTGTGGCCAGGGGGCTTGTTAGTGTGGCCAGGGGCCAGGGGGCTTGTTAGTGTGGCCAGGGGGCTTGTTAGTGTGGCCAGGGGGCTTGTTAGTGTGGGGGAACAAATGGATGAATGAGACTTTAGACAGGATGTATAATTGTGTCATTAATGTATAGTTTTGATCATTTACTGTTGATAATGTCTCCCTCCACCTTTGTATATATCTGACTCTAAAACTATCTTCATTTATTGTGGAAAGAAATGTCTCACACACACACACACACACACACACACACACACACACACACACACACACACACACACACACACACACACACACACACACACACACACACACAAAGTAGTTGACATACAGAAAGTACTGTCCTGTACTTTCTGCTGTGACACCTGCATTTCCTGTCTGGGATTAACAAAGTGCCTGTTTAATCTTATCATACCTCTGCCCAGACTTACTATCGATGATGATCAGATCAACTGTCAGAGCGGAAGCAGCAACCGAACAGGAGACCACGGTATCACCGTGCGATTCGGTGGGACCGAGCGCCACCTACAGGGCATCACTTATCACTACACCCCCAACCCGAACATTACAAGGGCTGCTCCGTCCAAAAGCTTCCTCAGGTTGGTTTTGTCTTCCTGCCCTTGGGACTGTTCTAAAAAATAAAGACATAAAGATTCAATATGTTTTGTACATGACGTTATGTTGGTACAATATTCAAAGTTTGCTATTTCAAGCTAGCTCCAAAAATATTATAACACTCTCCTCCTCAACCCTGTCTCTCTTAAAATACGAGGCTTGCTAAAATAAACATAGCCTTAGATTTAGCGTCTGAATGCCAACATTTACTCTAGAGCACTTTTCAACCCAAAACATTTGCATAGCGTACTTTTAAACACATCTCGTTTTCATTGTACAATTTATATAAAATAAAATAAAAAACTCAAGCTTCTCATCTCTCTCCGGTCCGTAGGGGCGGGAGAACCATCCGGGTGTCAGGGCACAACCTGGACGTGGTCCAGGAGCCCAAGCTCCGGGTCACCCTCAGCCCGCCGGACCCACTGCCCCCCCGGAGGAGGAGGAGGAGGAGGAGGAGGAGGGCCGTGGTGGGCGGGGGTCCGGGGGCCTGGGGGAGACTGAGGAGGATCGTTCCAGAACCGGACTGCCCTGAGGGGACGCTGTGTGGGGTCAAACAGGTGGGCTCAGCCAATAGGACGCCAGCGATGAAAATATCGTCCTGTTAAAGGGCCTCTATGTTACCACCAGGTGTGAGTTTGATTAGCCGTTTCCTGTGCCTTAGTGATATCACAAATGGGCGTGTGCACCTAGATGTATGCTGAATAGACACAGGAAAAGGCAGAATTTCAAACTACTTGTAAGGGCTACGACGCTTATTTCGTGGTATAATACGCGCCATTTGATAACGAGAGCAATACATTGTTACGACCCTGTGTTACGGCCCTGTGTTACGGCCGTACATTATAAAGGCCCTGTAAAACAAAGTCACCCAAACGCTTACCTTTACTGACACTTTATGTGTAATGGTATGATAATGTTTACTTTCAATAATGTGGGACATATGATCAATAATGTCTGCCTCAACTTTCTACAATGTTTGGATTAATTTTTGCGCCTACATTTCTACTCTTATTGTGAATCTAGACATCATTTCAGTAAACAGTTAGTTGTTTTACTATACTTCAATTGATTTGAATTTTCATGTATTTTACTGTACTGTACTTTACTGTACTGTACTGTACTGTACTGTACTGTACTGTACTGTACTGCATTCCTGCACTACAAACGTATCTCCTTCCCCCTTCTCTTGTAACTCAATGCGTTCCTACCCCTCATTACTCACCTCCGTTCATGTGTTCCCGCCACAGCACGAGTCTCTGTGCACGGTGATCAGCTCCTCCTTGATCCAGTGCACCAGCCCGGCCGTTGGCCCCGAGGCCAGGAGGGCCCGGGTCCGCGTCCACTTCCTGCTGGACAGCCTGCAGTTTGAGTTCAGCAGCGTCAGCGGCGTCAGCGGCGGAGGCGTCAGCGGCGGCGGTGAGGCCTTCAGCTACCAGCCCGACCCCATGCTGTTTCCGCTGAACCGGAAGGACCGCAGCAAGCCGTACCACCACAAGCCCGGCAGCATCATCTCGGTGGAGGTGAGGCGCCGACCGTGTGCTAGCGTGATGCTAGCTTGATGCTAACACGCTATGCTAGTGCTACCTGGTGTTGCTTCAGTCAGAAAAGGTTCAAATGAAAGTGAAAAGATAGTGGAATGATGAGACCGAGGACATAAAATACAATAAATCAATATAATGTGAGTAATTAAGTTAAATAAGTAAACATAACAAATAAAAACGATGACAAAATTAAGAAGGATTCAACAGCAAGCTTGCCTTAAAATAATCGTTATACTTGTATTTTTGGCATATTTCTAACTATATATTTTATATTCAACACACAGTCCGCCCTTTCCTTGTCTCAATTATTTCCTTTCCCAGAATGACCCTGTCTAACACTATGCATTTCATAAATAAAAGCACTTCGACTTCTGGAGCGAGAAGTCTGTGTTGGGAAGTAAGGAAGTAAACCCGAACCTCACCGCCACTCTCTCTCTGTCTGTTCCCTCCTGCAGGGAGTCAACCTGGATCTGGCCATCTCCAAGGAGGAGGTGGTGGCTCTGATAGGGGACGGGGTCTGCACCGTGAAGACCCTGACCCACCACCACCTGTACTGCGAGCCCCCGGCCCAGCAGCCCCCCAGACCGGTCCGACGAGGGGAGGAGGGGCTGAACCACCTGCCAGAGTTCACGGTCAGCACGCATCGCCGCGCCTCCACCTTAAGACATCCGGTATCGGGATCGATGCACTTAGGATGCAGATGGAGTTTCCACGGATCCACTGATCCGTCAACAACGTACTGACTGGATGTCAATCGAGACGCTCAAAGTGATCCGGTCACGCCACACGCTGCAGCACAGGGCGTCGCATGCTAATGAAATCGAAACCTCGCCGTGATGTGCAGACTCTTTTTTTTATCAGGATTCTACGATTCGCTAAGCCCTTGAAATGCTGTAGTTCAACGTGATTCACGGCTTTAGCCAAAGCATTGTGAGCTGGGGCACCTTGGTCGCTACGACCCCGCCCTCAAAGCGTGGATGACGTTTTGCGGGCGTTCTGGGAAATAAATCTGGATTTTTTTAATCCAGGCACCTAGATAGAAAAAAAGGTACAGCATTGGCCACTGGGAGCCCCGCTTGACGTCTCTTAAAGGAACGCCTTCCCTCCGTTCTCCTCCAGGTCCAGATGGGGAACCTGAACTTCTCGCTCGGCCGGGTGCAGTACGACAGCCAGGCCCAGATGAGCTTCCCCCCCGAGGCCCAGGTGGGGGTAGGGGTGGGGGCCAGTGTGGTGGCTCTCATGGTGCTCATCATCGTGCTCATATACAGGTAACCTGGGTCCTGTCCGTCAAACCACAACGACAGCTGTCTCTGTTGCAGAGTGTTGCGCTGACTGTGACTGGGACTCCTGCTTGCTCACTGGCCACCACCCCATCACCATAGTTAATAAACATTTATATTTCACCTCAATGATTTGAAAAGGTATTTTCTATTACTTCTATGTATGTCAATTGCGGCACCAATCATGACCATCTCTGGAAATTGGCATCCCCCACTCTGCTTTCCTTCTCAAGATTCCTTCCATCCTACTTTAGGGTTTTTTTCTTGCCCTTTTTGGGGCTAGGGTTAGGGGAGTGTCATAGGAATGAGACCTGTTAAGCTCTTTCAGACTGTAAATGTGAGTCAGGGCTATACAAATACAATTTACTGGACTTGACTTTACAACAATAGCAGCCATATAATATAACACAGCACATTAAACCATTCATTAGAGGGAAGGGCAGATATGAAATATATAATACGGACGCAGACCTAGAGATATGGCTAATGCACACACTGATCCAGATTACTGAGAGTACATCTTTAGCTTAGAGCACTTTCCTGTTCTTCCCCTTACCCTCTTATGTACAGTTTCTTACCATGGTTTTTGTTCTGTCTTCAGGAAGAAAAGCAAGCAGGCAATGAGGGACTATAAGAAAGTGCAGATCCAGCTGGAGAACCTGGAGACAAGTGTCCGAGACCGCTGCAAGAAGGAGTTCACAGGTCGCGAGAGAGGGTTTATTTCTGTTTACCAAATTGAAAAATATCAATGTATTTTAAACCTACTGCCTCAACACATCTGTGCTCTGTCTCGTGGTTTACCTTTCATTGTTTATTTCTAAACATAACTTGCATTTCCACATTATTATTTGAATAAGGATTATAATCCCCCTCGAATTTCATTGTTTAGCTTTTGTACAAAGCCCTTAAAACCCCTCCCTCTTCCCTCTGGCTCCACCTTGCCCCGGTGTCCCCTCCCCTCTGCAGACCTGATGACAGAGATGATGGACATGTCAAGTGACCTGGTGGGCTCGGGGATCCCCTTCCTCCAGTACAGCACCTACGCAGAGCGCATCTTCTTCCCCGGCCACCAGGAGTCGCCACTGAGACGCGAGCTGGACGTGCCAGAGGGACGCAGGCAGACCGTGGAGCAAGGACTCGTTCAGCTGTCCAACCTGCTCAACAGCAAGCTCTTCTTAACCAAGGTCAGAGGGGACCTTATCGTGCTATGGGTTTGAACGGGGAAGATCGAGTCAGTTTTGTTTGTATATATAGCCCTTTACGGGAATAAGTGTACAATCGGGAGTTCATTCTCATTACTGACCCCTTTGGCTGGGAAGGGTTACTGCAGCCTGCTGGAGCGCGTGCACTGAGAGCGTTGGAGCGCATTGGAGTGCGAGCTCTGTGGGATGAGAGACGATAAAAATCACAAACTTTTTTTTTTTATCATCTATAAATAGTTTAATAAATCGTTTATAAGGGCCTGGACTGGACACAAGTTAAATTGACATGGTAATATGGACGTGTTCCCTCCACACCTCCATCATGTGGCGATAACGGGAACTGAACAGATAATTGGATGAATTAAAAAAACGGCATAATGGTAGTATTGTGGGTATGAGGGATGTGGTTTGATCCATCAGTGTTTTTCTGAATCTTTCTATGATTATCAAATGGCCTCTGCATTTGCTTATCTGCTAGATTAACAAAGTGCATGGTCATCTACTGTGTCGGGGTACTGTTTCCAAAGCACTATAAACTGGTACACCGGCATCGCTAAGTCTCCCAACGATTCTTGGAAATTGTGCAAACCATGGATCTGGTACAAACGTGAAACCTGTATTAGTGGGTGAAAATAAGAAGCATTGATCTCTCTTAAAATGTCCATACGTTTAAACTATCTCAGATGGTTGTGAGTGCGTCGCAACTTTGGTGTAAACAGAATCGTTATTCAATCTATATACCATCAAAATATTAAAGGGGTGATATTGTAGGTGTGATTAGCCATTACAAGCCTTTTGAAAATCTGCCTTTTTCTGTGTTTTAGTGACATCACAAGTTTATTTGTTTTATCCGCATGCCGGATAAATCAGTCTACCTACCCACTTGGTGAACTGTAGCAAATGTTGCGACATTCCGACATGGAATCAAAGCTCAAAATAATTTTTGACTAAGTAACTTATTTTCTCAAGTTTTAAAGTAATGCTGTCTATCCAGTGCACCTTTATCCCTAAGTTAGGAGTGCACTGGATAGACAGCATTACTTTAATACTTGAGAAGGCTGCTCTTGCCTGCAAGAGGGTGAGAGGAAGACACACTTACGATGTCATAGCTTGCGAAATAGATCAGGTTCATTCAGCCTTTGGACCACATTAAGTAACAGCATGTGTCACCACCGCTTAAGTGCATTTCTGTTTTAATTGTATGGGAAAAAGTGACCTTTTTATATTTTTCATCGACCACTTAATTTTTGTTCTCATGTTTCATTTTTGTTCTCATGTTTCATGTTTCCCAAAGCCTGTGTTTTTAAACTTGTTGTTGCTACTGATTGACCTCACCATAGCCTACTTTATCCTGTTGTTTGTGGATTTTACAGTGAGGCATTTCTTTGTGCAGACAGGGATATTGTTCTTTCATATGGTTTATATACAGATAGTTAGTTAGAAGTTATGATAGGGCTATGATGTTTGTCCATGTATCTACAGTAAATTAAGAAACGGGAAAGTAAAGTAATAAGTAGTGAAGTTACTTTTCAAATGCAGTAACTAGTAAAGTAATCTCATTACAATTTACAGAAGTAACTAGTAATAAGTAACTAATTACTTTTTTTGAGTAGCTACCCCAACACTGGTATTGTGTCTCCGCCCTCCTGCAGTTCATCCACACCCTGGAGGTGCAGCGGACCTTCTCCCCCAGGGACCGGGCCTACGTGGCCTCCCTGCTGACCGTGGCGCTGCACGGCAAGCTGGAGTACTTCACGGACATCCTGAAGACGCTGCTCAGCGACCTGGTGGAGCAGTACGTGGCCAAGAACCCCAAGCTGATGCTGAGGAGGTGAGCGCCGCGCGTGGGGAAGGGCACGGTGGATACCAACAGGGGGGGGGGGGGGTCTGGAAGGGGGTTTGTGGTTAGACTCTTAGTGGGATGGGCTTTGTGATTTTTGGCAAGGCACAGCAGTAGCTCAGGAGGGAGAGCGGGTTGACTGGTAACCGGAAGGTTGCTAGTTCTTTGGATAAATCCATCAGCAAATACCCCTAAATGTAAATTAAATTGCTTTGTGCTTTGTTTCCTAAGAACGGAGTCAGTGGTGGAGAAACTCCTGACCAACTGGATGTCCATTTGCCTCTTCACCTTTCTGAGGGTAAGGGTTCGGACGTCCGTCTTTTGACATGCAGAGAATCCAAAACAATGACTTGGGTTAGGGTTTTTACACGAAATTTCATTGAAAATCCTGTTATGCCATACTATCTATCAGTTATGCCATACTATCCAAAGAAGAAGATATACTTTGTTAATATAGTGTAAATATACATCAATAAATTAAATCAAGTATATTATTTGTTAGAGCTAGTGCATCTGCTTTCTTGTGTAGCAACACAAATCACAAAAAGACTTGATCGAATATTTATTCAAAGCAGATTCCATATGCTGTGGGTTTGTGTCCCATCGCATCAAGAGCCCAGGACGTTGCTAGCTGGCTAACAGGCGCGTGCGGCAGCGGTCATGTCTGTAGTGGTTAACCACCTGCGTGTGTTGCGGGGCAGGAGTCGGCAGGGGAGTCCTTCTACATGCTGTTCAGGGCCATAAAGCACCAGGTGGACAAGGGCCCAGTGGACGCCGTGAGCGGGAAGGCCAAGTACACGCTCAACGACAACCGCCTGCTGCGCGAGGACGTGGAGTACCGCACGCTGGTGAGAACTCACTTCACACTTCAAACAGAGGGGGGGGTTCAGCCAATGGGATCCCCACAAAGTATTCCGATCCCGAAGTTCCCACCAAGTCAACACGTGTGGTTCAGGCCAACCGTGCCGCCGTGTGTATCGATTTCTAGCCGCGTGCCCCGTCTCTAGCCGCGTGCCACGCCCACGCTGCCCTCATAACCGTCTTAACATAACGAATATTAACGAATATTAACGAATGATAACGAATGCAGCAAGAGGATGTTAGCGTACGCGTTGAAATGGAAATTTCAGTTTTGGCGGGAAATCCCGGTCTACTCGGGGCGAAAGTTATGTCGAATTAACAACATCCCTGGAATATTCGGTCCTACTCCACACAAACCCAATTATTGCCGCAGGTGATTTTATGGTTGCATTTGGTGGATAGGGGTCTTTTTTGAGATGCTACTTAATGCAATGTACTCCATATACCAATACAATGATGTCGGACAAAGATACAAGAACAAGATCATTGACTTATAACCTACATGATTCAGACAGGAGTCTTGTGCTCTGGACTGGAGTGGCCGGTACGGGGACAATAGGATGGGACTCAAATTGTTTTTTATACTGGCCAGAAAGGGTTCAGCATTGTTCACACTCGATTATTGAGATCATAAGATGATTATGGCTACTTTACTCATCCCCAGAGGAACATGTAGTGAGTTAAAATGGGTCGAAATGCAGTGAGTTAAAATACTGTCCAGACAATATCCATCGGTAACCCCCACCCTTCCCCGCTGTCCCAGACCCTGAACGTTCTCATCCCAGCTCCAGGGGCCGACGCTGGCTCCGCGGCCCAGACAGCGCCAGCCAAGGTCCTGGACTGTGACACCATCACCCAGGTGAAGGAGAAGATCCTGGAGCAGACCTGGAAGGGCACCTCCTTCTCCCAGAGGCCGCACGTTGACTCTCTGAACCTTGGTGAACCTGCTCTCCTACACTCTTCATGCTAATAATAATATACTATAATGATATATGTAATAATAATAATAATCATGACACAAAGACTGCAAATAACTACTCGTTTCGTATTCAATAAATGTGTATTATTTCTCCAGAATGGCGTGCAGGGGTCGCAGGTCACTTGATCCTGTCTGACGAGGACTTGACATCTATAACCCAGGGTTCCTGGAAACGGCTCAACACAATACAGCACTACAAGGTCAGTAGGTCGCACGCACACACACACACACACACACACACACACACACACACACACACACACACACACACACACACATCATAAACCAGCAGTGTTAGTTACTTATTCATTCATTTATATTACATTGTTATGACATTGCCTTCACATCCCAGAACTACCCTGTGTTACTATACTGGCACTTAGAATTTGACTTGCTCAAGTTTGGGGAGAGCCTGAGGGGATCTTTTTAGGCCCTAAAGTTCAGTGAAAAACAGCTTGAGTTGCTCCTCCCATCAGCTCCCGGATGGAGCAACAGTGGCTCTGGTCCCCAGGAACGGCAAACATCAGCACCACTACGACAGCCACGACTATATGCCTGGGGAGAGTAAGTGTTTTTGTATTGCCTTTTGCATGTATTAGTGCTTTCAAATCTGTTCACATTCTCAACTCACGATCTGGATGTTCAATTTGCACCTTTCCTTGACATCTGGCACCTACACAACCCCCTGTACAACCCCTAGGGGAACCCCCCTTCTATCTCTATCCATGAGAATAACACTCTGTGCGTGTATGTGTGATTATATCCGTTATCAATGAATCTCTCTCTCTCTCTCTCTCTCTCTCTCTCTCTCTCTCTCTCTCTCTCTCTCTCTCTCTCTCAGAGACCCCCATGCTGGATGATGGAGAGGAAGGGGGCGTGAGGCTGTGGCACCTGGTGAAGGCCAACGAGGAGGCTGAGCTGCCCAAACAGAGAAAGGGCAGCGTGAGAGAGCGGGGGGGCGAGCGAGCCAAGGCCATCCCGGAGATATACCTCACCAGGCTGCTCTCCATGAAGGTACTAGAGCCACCACTCCATGAAGTGAACCACCATCCACATGCGGCCGCGTTGCGGCTGCGGCACGGCTGGGCGGCGGTCACCGCAGCAGATAGAAAAATCGAATCAATGAGACCATTTCCACCGGGCGCGGCTGCGGAACGTCTCAGCAGCGTCCCAGGAGCGGCTCGCCGCGCCGCAGCGCTATCATTCCGTAGCACTTCTATTTTTGACGCAAGCCGTTGCTGAACCGCGTCAATTTCAACAGAGCAGATCGAGCCAGGCAGGAAGTGAAAAAGTAAAAGCCATAGAGCATCCGGTCAATTTTCAAAATAAAACACAATACTCATGTAGCCTTTCACAACTTCACATCAACATTATTACGTCATGACCGGTGGCACCAGGTCAGCAGTCAATCAATCAAAGTGTCTCAGAGGGTCGGCAACATGGACGACGAGAGACTCATTGTTGAAGTTCAGCAACATGAAGTCATTTATGTACCAAATCATCCTTTTTATAAGGGCAATGGCCGGAAGGACAAAGCGTGGCATTAAATTGCAGTCGTTTTGGGAGTGGAAGGTGAGTACATTTAGGTTTAGGATTATCGCGTGATCTCGTGATCTCGCGTGAATACGGCTGGCTCGCAAGGCAGCGCTGCGCTGCCGTAACGGGTCCGGTGGAATCCCGGCGTCGTGAAGAAACCACCAGCCAATCGTGATGCTCCTGATCTCACGAGGTGACCCTATTATAATAATTATACATTTCCTTCTGGTATTTCTGTTATGAATAAAGTGTATTATGCAAATCTGCTCTCTGATCCAAAAACGGAATGTTCAAAATGTGGCCCGGGACCCTGAAGAATCTCACAAACAAATTTTCTGGCATTTTTGAGTGACACACCGAGCTCAACCTTCTCCTTCCTTATGCAAATTGCGTCTCTCTCTCTCTCTCTCTCTCTCGTCTGTCCGCCTCGGCACCTTCAGGGCACGCTCCAGAAATTTGTGGACGATCTGTTCACGGCGATCCTCAGCACCAGCCGGCCCGTCCCCCTGGCGGTGAAGTACTTCTTTGACATGCTGGACGAGCAGGCGTCGCTGCACAACATCACAGACCCAGAGACCATCCACATCTGGAAGACCAACAGGTGACCAACACGTTGTGACAAGGCCAATGCCAGAAGAGAAGAGCGGTTTATTGCTGAATGACAACAGTGTGCCATATTGCCATGCAGGACATCTCCCCTGAGTGTGTGCCCTGGTTCAACCTGTGCACATTGATTTCTCAATGCACAACAGATGTGCAGCCTCACCCAGCCCCAGAGTCCAATCAGTCTTACACGGTTCAGGTGAGGCTGCTTAAACCAGCCATCATCTACACCCACACATGGCTTTTTTAAATATTGTACACCCCAGGCCAAAAAGAATGAAAGAATTTGCACTGAAACTCTGTATATTCTGTGTACCTGCGTCAGACGGTCTTCCATTGATGTCTTTTCTTCTCTGAAGTTTTTGGGTGTTTGAATGGCATAAGAAGTTATTTTATCAAAAGAAAAGGCACCAACTACTACTTTCCCATATATATATATATATATATATATATATATATATATATATCGATAGATACATAAAAAAAAGTGTTTTCCTTTCAGCCTTCCGTTGAGGTTCTGGATCAATATTCTGAAGAACCCCCAGTTCATCTTTGACGTCCAGGCCTCAGACCATGTAGACGCAGTTCTGTCGGTCATTGCTCAAACCTTCATGGACTCGTGCACTAGAGCTGAGCACAAGCTGGGACGGGTGAGACCATTGTCTATATTGTTTATGAATATTCATATTGGTATCTTTATTGACTCACTTTATAAAAGTTTTGTAATAAATATGATACAGTAATTTTCCTCTGCGATGCTTTGAGCATATGTTTTTGCGTTGTCAAGGAAAACTCTGGTCGATGCATTGATCTGAAAAGGCAGAAGTG
Organism: Gadus morhua; assembly: GCF_902167405.1. Classification (NCBI taxonomy): domain Eukaryota; kingdom Metazoa; phylum Chordata; class Actinopteri; order Gadiformes; family Gadidae; genus Gadus; species Gadus morhua. The sequence goes on from NC_044054.1 coordinate 27,179,396, forward strand.
TCCCATAATTGAAAAATAATGCACACTCTTGGAAATATTTTACAAAGCTGTGGTATAAATCTCCTGACTGTACGTCTGTAATGCACAACATTTATAACAATTTATTATGGCACTTCAACATTCAGCTAGCAACATGGCTCCTTCCCTCCCAAAATATTCCCATTCCCTAACTCTGTCGTTCTGACTCAAAAGACTCCATCCGGCTCATTTCATAACGTGTCTCAGTGAACTGTTCTCACATCTCCCCTCTGCAGGACTCTCCTATCAACAAGCTGCTGTACGCTAGAGACATCCCCCGCTACAAGCACATGGTGGAGAGGTGAGGGCAGGCCCGCCAGAAGCCCCACTGGTCCCAGGGTCCTGGGACTTGGCAGGGCAGTGCGAAACACGCCACGATCCGTCTGTCGGTGCTAGAGAGGGCAGACAAACCCCGCAGGACTTGTCTGCTCTGAGACTCGCAGACTGCGTCGTACGTTTACGGTCTTCGGCTAACCTCGTTCCCTGGCATTATCATCTCACCATTGACCGCCCGGAACGGGGTGCTTAGAATGTGCGTAGGGTGGTAATAGGGAGGGCGGGAAAGGCCAGCTATACACTATATCCGTTTCAGTTGCGTGGGTTTAGTGGCGAGAGCAGAGAGGAAGGGAATACTGATAGATGGATGCACATATTGGCCCTCATTTATCAAACGAACGTAGAAATGAGCGCAAATCTGAACGCATGATTCATCTTACGATAGGACCCACGTGAGATTTACGAAACCCTCGTATCACACCAATCCCAGCGTACGAAGGATCTTGGTGTTGATAAATACGGCGGCTGAGATCGATCGTAATTAACGTAACACGCCCATATAAAAGCACGTCTTCAGAAGTCTCGCCCCTAACTTTTACGACATGGAGAAACGTCCAACGGTAAAATAGAGGAATTTTTCCGAGACCCAAATGGAGACGCTCGGGTCACTGGTGGATGCGAACTGTCTGGTTTTATTTGGTAGCCTATAGCTGGCATTAAAGGCCAGCAAAAGAATGCTATATGGAAGGAAATAACTGTTGCAGTGAATAGTGTTTCCAATGTTCGTCGGGCTACGGAAGAGGTTTGTTAATTAAATTAATTAAATAATAAATTAAATGTACAACTTCTGTTATCCAGCTTAAAACATTTCACATATATGCTATTGTTTGCATTCCGTTAAAGTTATTTAATTCAGAATAAGGTGAAGAAAAAATGGTCCGACATGAAGCTCAGCACCAAAAAACGTGTTGCGGCTGTGAAGCCGGCCAAGCAAGAAACGGGAGGAGGCCGGTGCAGTGCGACTGCAGCGTAACTCACGAGATGACTCTGACCATGTAGTGCGCCCTAATGTAGACGATGCCCAACGTTGCTATTTTGGAAAATAAAAGAATTGTGCGTGCCCCCAGGCCATCGGGCTACCATGTTCAGGATTGACATTCTGGCATGGCAAATAATCAGAACATTAACTGAATGGTAGCTTTTGCGGTTGATGTACGCGTAATCATTAATAGATGGTTCATACGCACATGGGTACAATCAACCGCACCAATCACATTTGGAAACCTAGCTATAACATAAAAATCCCGTTTGATTCCAGTTCGCTGGTCGTTATTATATGGGAATTTAATATAACCTTCGGAGAGGGACATTATAGCTGCCAAAACTGCTGGCATGGCTCGGCTAATACTTGGCTGGGAAATAGCAGACCTGTCCCCGATCTCCCGCTGCAAGATCCCGGTGGCCAAAAATCCCAAGGTAGAGCAAACCTGCACAGGTATTGCGTTTGATCGCCTAGTTTCTCGCCTTAACTGTGGCTCCAAAGCATTGCATACCTCCATCAGGAGATGCCTTGGGAGACGAAAACGACTCAAGAGCCATTAATCGCCCTCCTTAAAAAATTCGGCGCAGTCTCGAAAAACTCTCTCGTCTGTGCGTTGAGGTCCTTAACAGAGCCAGATCTGCCATCGCTGAGACACAACCACCTATTTGGCAAAGCTCCTGTTAATATAGACAGCTGAATAAACATTTCACCTGTCACATTCTAATTATTTTCATAGCAATACTGTTTTTAATTAGGCCTGACTTGATTGTAATTGTTTGAACGGCTGGGCTAATTCCAATTTATTTAGTAATTAATACAGATGTTGAACATGGGCTACTTGTGCTGTACTATTCATCATTGAAATACCCGTATGTTGCGCCAAAAAAACTTGCGTACACGAGCTCAGACCTGACGTGAGATTTCATCGCAGCCTGCGCTCACGTTCAAATTGATAAATGCCAAGCTCAACGTTGAAATGAGCGTACGTCCATTTTACGCACGTTTTCTGTCGTACGCTCGTTTGATAAATGAGGGCCATTGTCTCAGATAACGCTTTGTCCGATTTTTCGTCAAAAAAAAACTTTATTCCCCGCGTCTTTGTTGTTGTTCTTCTAGTCGTGTTTGGATTATTCTTGCACTTGGGACTGTTTACTGACGTTCACAGATTGGAATGTAAGGAAATATTTTAACAACCTGTTTTTTCTATCCTTACATTCTCAGGTATTACGCAGACATTCGTCAGGCTATCCCCGCAAGTGACCAAGAAATGAACTCTGCTCTAGCAGAACTGTCTCGTGTACGTATGTCGGTAACTCTGTGGGCTCTATTCCTGTGGTCGAAAGGTGTTGAGTTGAAAGAGTACACCATTAATACAGGCACCACTAACACACCATCATGGATTTTTTTTCTCTTCTTCTGCACTTATAGAATTATGCTGGGGAAGTTAACCATCTCGTGGCCCTACATGAGTTGTATAAATACATCAACAAATATTATGATCAGGTGAGTCTGGTTTCAAATTTGTCCTGCCAATTTTTGCCAACTAGTAGCCAGGTGTTGCTAACTGGTGGCCAATTGATCCTAACTGGTAGCAGGCCCGGTTCCAGAACAGAATGCCTTGGGGTGCATCTGAGATTACCGGGGGTGCACCAGTACTATACTAAAACCAGCTACCCAGCTTCAGTTCAGACTTCGCTTTTTTACACACAGGCTTTTCCTACCATAGACAAGCACTTCTGCGTAGTTCTACTGACATGTTGGGACAACAAACAATTACTGTGCTTAAAAGATGGTATCATATCATGTCTTGTGATGTGGAGAACATTTCAGCTGCAACATTAGCTTATTGATATCTTAGATAGCTTTGAATATGAGATAGGTTTTTGAGGTGTAAAAAAGAACAGAATTCTACACAAAAAAAAAACCATGTGACTGCAATTCAAAAATAACGATTATTTTTTTTATAAATTGTGGCAGGATATTTGACGTAACAAATAATTGTACATTGCCACTTATAAATAAAACAGATTTTAGCTGAACAAGGAAAGAACACTTTCAGACTTTGAACTTTGAACAAAAAGTAATCATACTCTTAAAGTTAACACGATTGTAAATAAATGCAATACAAATAAATATGGGTTCTTATGAACATAATACATTTAATACATGTATATATAACTGTTGCTGCCGAAGAAGTTCAACGTCACTACCGTGCGCACCATAGATATACTATATGGGTGCGTGCATTTTGCACACGATGCCGGCCGGCGGCCAATCACAGCAGCGCTGATATAGAGCGACAACATTGCGACCTCGAGTGTGATATTGCTTTATACAACAGTTATACTAGTAAAATGTACTGTTAATAATAATAATTGACAATAGATTTTGATTTGTTTGTTTATTTAATCATATAAACGAATGAAATTGCTTCCGGCAACAAAAATAGATCCCCACTGAGCGGACTGTTGCCAAGCAACATATAAACAAAACACCATACATAAATGCGGAGGGATTTTGTCAGTTTGGTGAACAGTCAGAGTGATGTTGGATGCTGATATCTCAATGGTATTTAATGGAAATTGTCACAGGTTTCATTACAATTTGTTTTGTGAGCAAGTATTTTATTATTTTTTATCATATTTATAAAAAAAATAATCTTTTTTATTTTTTTTCAATTGAGGGTGCAAACATTTTTTTTGGGGGTGCAATGCATGCTTATGCACCCCCGTAGAACCGGGCCTGACTGGTAGTCAATTGTTCATGGCTAGTAACCAATTGCTCCTGCCAATGTTCCAAACTAGAAGCTAATTGTTACTAACTAGCAGCTAATTGTTCCTAACTGGTAGCCCATTGTTCCTAACTGGTAGCCAATTGTTCCTTACTAGTAGCCAATTGTTTCTTACTAGTAGCCAATTGTTTCTTACTAGTAGCCAATTGTTTCTTACTAGTAGCCAATTGTCCCTTACTAGTAGCCAATTGTTCCTTACTAGTAGCCAAGTGATCCTTACTAGTAGCCAATTGTCCCTTACTAGTAGCCAAGTGTTCCTTACTAGTAGCCAAGTGTTTCTGACTGAAGCCAATGTTCCTTACCAGTAGCCAATTGTCCCTTACTAGTAGCCAAGTGTTCCTTACTAGTAGCCAATTGTCCCTTACTAGTAGCCCAGTGTTCCTTACTAGTAGCCAAGTGTTTCTGACTGAAGCCAATGTTCCTTACTAGTAGCCAATTGTCCCTTACTAGTAGCCAAGTGTTCCTTACTAGTAGCCAATTGTCCCTTACTAGTAGCCCAGTGTTCCTTACTAGTAGCCAAGTGTTTCTGACTGAAGCCAATGTTCCTTACTAGTAGCCAAGTGTTCCTTACTAGTAGCCAATTGTCCCTTACTAGTAGCCAAGTGTTCCTTACTAGTAGCCAAGTGGTTCTGACTGAAGCCAATGTTCCTTGCTAGTAGCCAAGTGTTCCTTACTAGTAGCCAAGTGTTCCTTACTAGTAGCCAAGTGTTTCTGACTGAAGCCAATGTTCCTTACCAGTAGCCAATTGTCCCTTACTAGTAGCCAAGTGTTCCTTACTAGTAGCCAATTGTCCCTTACTAGTAGCCCAGTGTTCCTTACTAGTAGCCAAGTGTTTCTGACTGAAGCCAATGTTCCTTACTAGTAGCCAATTGTCCCTTACTAGTAGCCAAGTGTTCCTTACTAGTAGCCAATTGTCCCTTACTAGTAGCCCAGTGTTCCTTACTAGCAGCCAAGTGTTTCTGACTGAAGCCAATGTTCCTTACTAGTAGCCAAGTGTTCCTTACTAGTAGCCAATTGTCCCTTACTAGTAGCCAAGTGTTCCTTACTAGTAGCCAAGTGGTTCTGACTGAAGCCAATGTTCCTTGCTAGTAGCCAAGTGTTCCTTACTAGTAGCCAAGTGTTCCTTACTAGTAGCCAAGTGTTTCTGACTGAAGCCAATGTTCCTTACTAGTATCCTCGATGGTATCCAATGGTTCCTTGTTGTTCCAGATCATCACAGCCCTGGAGGAGGACACCATGGCCCAGAAGATGCAGCTGGGCTACAGGCTGCAGCAGGTAGCAGCGGCTGTGGAGAACAAGGTCACTGACCTATAGTGCTTCACATGTCTTCACCTCAAGAAGCAGAACAATCTGGACATGGCTCCTGATTCTTGAGAGTCAAGATAAACCAGTTTTTCTTTTAAACGGGGGACCAATGGGAAAGAGGACTGAAGGGAGCACAGAGTTCAAGTGACCACGGTGGACAGAAATGAACGTCTGAGAGCTTCAAGCAATTCCACTGTCATTGCAATGACCTGGATCATAAGGAGGATCACCTGGTGCTTGATTGTTATCGCCGTTCCTCCACACAGTGGGCTGTTCTTAACTGAAATGGAAGGACTTGGAAGACATGTGAGGGGGAAAGAGCCCTCTTTGCAACAAATCCCATGAGGTCCTTTACTTTGAGGGGGGCAGAAGAAGGGAAGAGGGCAAGTTACTTGAGTTACATGTTGAGTTACATGTGTCTTGAAGGACAGCGAGAAATATTCCAGTGTGATGTTTACATCTAAACTCATTTGTCTTCTCCCTGAAGGATGGATACATGTTATTTGTACATTATTTAATCATGTGGAGAAATGGAAAAAGGAGAGGTATTAAGAAGAAAAAGTATTACAGCCGCAAGTTGCCACGATTTGTCTTATTGTCTTTATGTCTTATTTGGGAAGAAGAGGACAGTAATGAAATTAACAAAGCAATGGTAGTGATGGTAGTGACCGGAAGTCTTTAAAGGGAGTCGAAGGAGTGTTCTGCTTGTGGCCTGCCATTAGTTCCCCTGCCTTGATTGAGACCACTTACTCTATTTGCGTCAGCTAGTGAAGTCCTTGAAGTTACCTTGAGTTGAGAGCAATTAAAACTCAATTTGAAAGCAGTGTTTTCTTAAAGAAATGCTCTGAGAAATAAGGAAATAAGGGTATGAAACGGATACGGAGGACCATCGTGTTTTTTTTTTCCAATAAATTGAGAGAGTTAGCTGATATCCATTGAAGCAAATGTAGCAGATAAGGAGTGAGGTTGAATACAGCATTCCAGCGTCACCATAGTAAAGATATTTTAACGATAACGCTTCTTTGTGCACAGTGAATCAAAAAAACTAAAATTTCAAAAAAAATTACAAACACAGAGATGTTTGGTGAGCGCTGGCCGTATTGGTAAGAAAATGGTACGGTCCTTGACCTAAGAATATGGGAAATTGGAAAATAACCATTTTGCCCCAAAAGTCACTGTATTCCTTTGAAATGTCAATGTTTTTAAAATGCAGAGGATCTAGTGTGTCTTTATTCAGTCTACCCAACTTACTAAAACTGTGTTTAATGTCAAACATATAACCCATGCAGTTCTGAAATATTACTTCTCAGTATTGAAAATGCAATAATAGGATCTTATCTGTCCCAATATGAAAACCTGAATATATTGAAACATAAATCCACATTAAACAAACGATGCATTCGTACCTTTGGCAAAATAAGCCTCTTTTGCTCTCTCATAGTGCAGGACACATTCAGAGGAAGATTTGCCTGTCATCATTTCATTAGTCTTGCTTGATTTGATAAACACCAAATGTGTATTATATTAAATGTTTCAATCTTTTCTTTTTTATTATTACATTTTTTAATTTTTTTAAACCCGCTGAATGTGACAAACAAATGAACTACCTTGTGCTTTTAAACGGTCCCTTGGTTATTTTTGAGTTTGCATCTGATACAAAGCATTCTGTGTATTGTTTGTCTTTATTGCAGTTTAATTTATTATTTAATTTATTTGCTTGCCAATCATGTTGGTAAATTATCCGTGTGCAAATATGTGAAAATATCCATCTAATATTAAAAAAAACAGCATTGGATGAAATCAGATACCATGCACAATTTAGAAAAACTACACTTGGATTGATGTGAAAATACAAGAGGATGTTTTCTTTGACCCTACAAAAAAAGAGAAAGAAAAATCTTTCTTTCAAGTGTTGCTGTTCTTTTCTTATCTACGTTACGCTGAGTTCCATCTCCACCTGGGATCCCCGAATGGTGTTTGGGTTTTTCCAACTTTCTTTTACATTTTCTAACTTTTTGAATACATGAGCAGATAGTTCTTCATGCGAGTAGTTACCTTGTACAGAAATTACACCACAATTTGGCTATCTATACATATCTAGTAAGTTGTTTTTTGTAGATACACATTACGCCTGGATGACCATGCTGGCACTTGCTTTACTCCTAACAACAACTGAATGTCATGTAATAAAGTGTTTCAGATGTTGAAATTATTTTTGTGTCGTTAACACTGTCATTTAGGGAGTTAGGTCTGGGTTGAAGTTGATGGCTACAGTCCTCTCCTCTATTGAAATAATTTAAAAAAGTATAAAATAACCTAGAATGCGTTATTTTATAAGGTCACAGCTAACGTCACAGCTAACGTCAGCGCTAACATCAGCGCTAACGTCAACGCTAGCGTCACCGCTGCCTGAACGTCGTAAAAAGTAGTCAAAATTTGGCGGGAAAACCCGCCCAATCTGGCAACGCTACCTGCACGTCCTCCGTACTCTAACCTCAGCGTAAATCAATGGGACCGACGGAAAACGAAGCCGACATGGAACTTAAACTGTGCTTCTAAAAAAAAAGTATAAAGGTAATCGAAATTTGCTTTTCAAATTAGTGAAGATACAGGTGTGTTGATTTTTTAAATGGTTTGAACGAAGGTTAACGGGGAAAATAGACCAAGGTACAACAGTACAGTTATATGCTCGTATAACGGCTAGCCGTTGGGAGTTGGTGGACCGGCCCAATTGTCGATCCAGCGAGGAAATTCATTCATCTTCAGTAGTAGATTTCGAGGAGAGGGTTACTGATCCCACCTGCCTCTAGTCCTCACAGGACGTGAGCTAACAGTCAGGGTTAGGTGCCTTGCTCAAGGACACCTCGACACTCAGCTAGGAGGAGCCGGGGATCGAACCAACAACCTTCAGGTTACAACCTCCTGAGCTACTGCCGCCCAAGACAAAAAACAATGTCTGAAGTAGTTGAAGAGTCAGAGAAGGTGGACGGCCATCCACCCATTGACTTACATTGAAATAAAAGAGTTGAAAATGCAGAGAGATAGCCATCATGTCGTTAAAGACCTGGACGTTTTGATAGTTGAATGGTTTCTGTAGCTGAAAGAATGCAGGAGCAGTTAACTGACCAAAAACAGGCAAACGGAATAAAGAAAACTTCAAGGTTGTATCAGCGATGTTGGTTGACGTCACTCAGAGGCCCGTTTCAGGTAGCTGGTTTTGAGGCAACCCCGCGTTTGTTCGCTCTGAGTTAGTGGAAACTCTGGGTTTTCCGTTTCAGGTAGCAGGTTCAGCGCAACCGAGAGTTAGTTGCTGATCATTTTTATTCACGAGCGCTATCGTTTTTCAGCGCAATCTATCATTTATTTAGACCACCTTCATGCATGCTTTAAGTTTATTTTTATTTTTTTCATCGCAATTAACGCATGTGCAGAATGATCCGCCCCGTGCATCCCACCCGCTCTTTACTACAGTCACTTCAACGTTGTGGCTTTCCCATGATCAGAGTAGCTGACTAACCACGGACCTATAACTGCTGCAAGTCAAGAAACTCATTTTAAGAATGCAAGGCAGAAAAGACCCTGGTAGGCCTACTGCTTTTAACCAGATGCTGTTCTTCTCTACATGCACATGCTCAGCATAATCGTCTGCATTGTTCACTGAAGTAAAACCCTTTGAGTAAACTGTTCAACAAAATAACTTGTCCCACCACAGCTCGTGTTCTAATAAAGACAATCTACTTATTATGAGGATTTTTTTATTTTCTGAAAGCACAAAAAAAAAAAAGTCATTTATATTGGGTATGTTTTTAGAGCAGGGAACAGTATCCCAGTTTGCACCTCACCCACTTATAACTTATGTTCCAAAATTTGGATCTCCAAAGCATCCTTTTGCATCTTTTGAATTGTTACAATTGCATGGAGGTTGGTGAGGGCATCTGGTTCAAGTGGGCGATGACGCCATCAGTAACTGGAAGAAGATGATTAGACAGTGCAATTATTACTTGAGCCAGAATATTGCCCCATCTAATTTGCAACGCGCTGGGTTGCGTGTACATATTTAATTATTTTGAATAACCAACCTCTTATACTGTAAAGGCACTTCTATCCTGGGGGGTGGGGGGGATCAGAGGAGCTCCCCACAGGGATGCCCTCAGCCACAGGACGCATACTCTGTTGGCTGAGGGCCATCTCCTCAGCCTCTGTGAGGGCTGCAGGTGGTGGACCCCCTCCAGTCTGCCGGGCCTCTGCTTTTTTTCGATTTGCTAACATGGAGGAAAATGTTACCCTAATATTCAGTAAGCGCTATTTTGAAGACACATATATATTTATAATGCATTTTGCCTAGGTGTAGCCTTCTAATATATCTAAATCCTATTAAATATTGGCAGCGTTGGGGTTGCGTAAATTTACACACACACACACACACACACACAATTTACATATTGAATAAGTGAAAGATATTAAACTTTCCTCTTATTTTATTTTATTTACTAATTTATTTGACTCACACATTGACTTGTACAGCTATTTCCTGCCAAGCTCTCTCTCGCGCTCTCGCTGCCGCGGCGGTATTGCTTTTTTTTGTTAAAATGGGTAACTGCTCGGCATACACGTTCATTAGAATTTCCAATTCCGTGGGGGAAAAGTAAGTGGATCTACGCTTTTGGTCCATGTTTGATCATGTTATCAGAGATCCATTGATGATGGCTCTTCATAGTCAACAGGCACGCCCTCAACCCAGAGTGAACATACTCAGAGTTGATTAACCCAACGCTGATCACCTGTTCTGAAACCGAAAACCCAGAGTTGCTTTTCAACCCTGAACTCTGAGTCAACCAACTCAGAGCGCAGGATTAAACTCAGAGTAGGTTAAACCAGCTACCTGAAACAGGCCTCTGTTGTTGTTTGAGGCGAGATCCCAAACAAACGGAGCCAGCTCGCACCTCCCTTCCGTGGTTCGTGCATCCAGTAAAAACTATCATGAATGAACGCGCAAAACCCCACAACACCCACTTCTTGTCGGGGATTGGTTGGAATACTATTTGTTTTGGTTTTGAGTGGTTGGTAGTTCCATTGGTTATTGTGTCCGATCTTGAAGCATAGGCTGCCTACAGAGATACTTTTTTGACAGCCTGCTTATGGGTTGGGAAGCAAGCTGATCATGAGGAAAGATGATCAGATGAATTTGATCATTTATGTTTCGGCCTAGAATTGCTGATACAACCTTTAAGAAGAACAGTAGATGTGCTTGCAGTAGCAACCACACTAATGAATTGGTCAAACATCAATAAATGAGGGCATACATGTGGGAAAATGTTAATGAATAGACAAATAATGGAGTTATCTTAGTATATCTGTAGTTTGGAGCCTAAGCCACCACTTGACAAAATATCATAATTATAAGAGAATGAAAGATCTACTGATACTTTCTCAAAAATGTATATAAGTAATAGCTTTGCACATACTTGCCACTGGGGATGTAACAATAACAAGAACTGTCATGATCTGAACTGCCCACTCATTTGCGTTTCTCCATTCTTAACCTTCCACAGTCTTAACATTCCCCATTGTGGTCAAGTAGTCTGCCCTATGGTCATATTCTACATCTGTTGATGTTTTAACTCGAATTATTCCACCAGTATATCAGATGCAGATATGGCTAGTGGTGCACCAGTGATTAACAGTGTTGAGTTTCTGTTAAAAAACAACATTTGAGTTAAAATTGCAAGAGGAGTTCAATAGCCATGACAGGCCTAGACAGACCGGACATAAACATTATCCAACAAAGAAAGGATAGGGGGAAAACCTACAACAGAATTTTCTCCCGAGCATGGTTAGAGAAGAAAAAAAAGCTATGTGGTTGCTCATAGAAGAACACCGTTTTTTGTTTCCCATGTATACTTTTTCGATCAAGTGTGTGCACAGGACAAGGGGATTTATGGACAACGGGTGTGTGAGATTCACTTAAGTGGTCTTCTCTGACGCAACTTTTTTCTGTTAGGTTCTCAGTCTCAGTGGATAGTTTCCTCTCCATATAAACTATTTTGAGAGGTTCTGCTTGACAGTTTTGTTACATTAAAAAGGTAGCCATAGACTACTGACAGCAGCTATTCAATACCCCTATCAGCGGGCCACATATGAATTTTGGCCAAGAATCCATGCCAAACAATATTCATTGGCAAAATTTAGTAATAACTCAACATTTAAAATGTATTTGTTTTATGTGTACAATCTTCTTCTCTTTATATGATAAAGATGTACAAAGGTACAGAGGTACAAATAGCAGTTTCTATAAATTCCGCCTGAAAACCTGCAGTTTTCTGATGTAGATACTGCCTCGGTAGTCTATTTATGTCACCAAGAAAGTGCTAGAGATTAGGCTGTTTATACAGAATGATGGAAATGAAGATGAGGAAGTTACTACATAATCTTTTTTTTAATTTATTTGAAGTGAATTTTCCAACAAAACAAAACTTCTGGTTTGTTTTCTGTGTTCTTTTCAATCTCATTATCTAAACTATTAAAACAGACATCCAAAAGATACATTATTCAACATATGCACACATGTTTGACAAATGTTTTCTTAAAGTTGGAGAAGATATCTGAATCGAAACACTACTTACGATACTTTGCTCTTTTACTGGTATTGCTTAAACAGACATTAATAGTCATACGAAGACATAACGCAAAATCAGATTGTTGGGGGTCATCTGTCAAAAAAATAAGAAAATATGCAGGGATCAAATTCGTCATTGTACCATTGATCATAAAACTCATAACACTATTTGTTGTACGGTCAAAAAACGTTAAGACCAGTTTTCTCAGTCTCGCTGTTGAAGCTTATACCACGGTTCGCTTTTGTAGGGCAGGATGGTTCATAATGGTCACATGAAATCTATGGAAGACATCAATACCGCAACATCAATATATCTATGCTCCCAATGCCTGGACTGCAAGGGTCATTGGCTTTATTTCTCACATGCTACGTCAACCAAGGCTGACCCAATGTTAAGGAGCCGTTGAAAGATAGATTTTGCAGATTACATAGCACAGCTCCCTCATCTCCTGATTTAAAAGTTACATAGTTCCTGTGTTGATTTTTTTTTTTTAAACACTGCCCTGTAAGGTGACCTTGAGTGCTATGAAAGGCACGCTGAAATAAAATGTATTATTATTATTATTATTATATTTACAAAATATATACAAAATAATGTTTGACATACAAATATACTTTTTAAAATATAAGACAGCCAATACATCCGGGAAAGTCATGAGTTTAATCAAAATAATAATAGTCAGCATTAACTAAGTGATTATTAATTGTGAAGAATTTATTTATTGTTGTTTGTAAGGTATTATAAGTCAAGTTTTACGTCTGTTTAACTTATCCACTAAACGGCCGTGTAGATGCTCATGTCCTAACAGGCCGGGCCAGGCCCCTTTAATGATGTCCAGTAGTTTATCAGTTGATCTGGAGTTTGGAGGATGGCACAGATGGATTTGGCCAAATGACAATAATCGAATTCATACATGTAGAGTCTGAAGTGAAAGCGTTCTGGGGGCGGAGTGAAGTCGATTCCTAATGTTTTCATGCACACCCCAATATAGGCATCTTCCACGTAAAAGGGAGTGACCCTTTTAGAGATCTCCATAAGCCTTCTGGGCATATCAAGGGAGAAGACGTAGCCCATGCCCACGAGGTGGGTTGGAAACTTGTTCTCACGGTAGCTATCCTCAGACACGTACCACTGGCTGTTCTTTTCGCGAACAACAGGACTTTCATACTTGAGCCTGCCGGTCATGTATATCGTGGTAGGGGTGCCGGGGGTCTTTAACATGCTCACAAGGTTCTCCACATTCAGGAACATGTCTGAGTCGATCTTCATGGCGTAGGGTACCTTAGGGCACCGAGAGGCCAGCCAGTCCATCATCACCATGGTCTTGATGGTCAGATTGTGGTAGCTGTCTATGAAGTCGCTCTGGATCAGGTCGTGGTACAGCCGGTTCTCCGTGCGTACCTTCCGCTGCAGGACTTTGATGTTGCTACTATTTTTAGGTACGCCCAGGAGGAAGACGGTCTGGATGAGCTCCCCTTGGATGAGAGTCTCGTTGCCCCATGTCCTACGGATGGCGTCCCGGGCTATCCAGTTGCCGGGGGCCACGGGAACAATCAGAACCAGGTACGGATGGATGGACCTACACAGCTCGGTGTCGTCCAGGATAAAATGGTAGTTCCCCGGATAAATCATGGAGAGGCGCAATGGGTCATTCCGAGGGAGGGCCTTTTGAAACTTGGCAGGTCCATCAGCAGATCTCTTGTACATCTGATATCTCGATAGGATGGATGAAAATAGGGCAGTGTGTTTGTTCAACAACAAGCTGATTGGAATGGTCAGCAGACTGAGAAGCAGGAGACACTTGAAGGTTGTCTTTAGGAAATCTCTTCTCGGATTAATGGGAGTGCCCAAAACTTTGTAAATTAGGTTCCTGTGAGGAAATAAAAGGAATTAATATAAACCTGTCTTGGTTACCCTTAGTGTGAGGTGAAAGATTACAATTACAATTAGGGCATTTGGCAGACACTTTTATCCAAATGGGACTAACATCAGTTAATACACACATTGACACACCGACGGCAGAGTCAACCATGCAAGGCGACAGCCAGCTCGTCAGGAGCAGTTAGGGTTTAGTGTCTTGCTCAGGGACACATCAACACCTAGCTAGGAGGAGCTGGGGATTGAACTAGCAACCTGTTACGGTTACAAGACAACTGCTCTACCTCCTGAGCTAAGCCGACCCAAAGATAACTTAAATAAAAATATAATTGGAATACTATTGCACCAAATGACTCAAAAAGATAACAGTAAAAAGATGCAAATGATATACAGTATTTATATTATTTATTGCCAGGGAGGTAATAAGAAAACTTTACAGACCTCGCAGCTGAAGCACCCTTCATCTCTGTGATGAGACCAAAAACCCTGACCGTACGTGGCAGCCATTCCTTTATAGCTACGTACATAACAGGTTTTACCTGTGTAAAAGGAAACACCTGCTTGGTCAGGTCAAAAGTTCTAAATTCCGTTTGCCTGTTTTTTATGCAGTTAACTGCTCCTGCATATTTTCATCTACAGAAACCATTCAACTATCAAAACGTCCATTTCTTTAACGACATGATGATCATCATGATCTCTTGGCGTTTTTCAATTCAAACTATTCAAACTATTTAAACTATTACTCTTTTTCTACTTCTTTTTTCTTCAATGGGCGGACGGCTCTGCACATCTAATGTGCAGCCAATACTTTATAGCACTTGACGGGTTTTACATGTGTAGCAGAAAATAACTTCTTGGTCAGGAGTCCACATGGGCGGATGGCTCTGCTGTCCGCCCATAATCCCCGGCAAACAATATTCATTGGCAAAATTGAGTAATAAATCAAAATTGACAGATATTTATTTTATGTTTACAATCTTCCTCTCTTTATAAGATAATGAGGTACAAACAAAGATACAAAGGTACAAATAGCATAGAAATCTTCAAATTTCACCTGAAGTTTCTGATGCAGACACTGCCATGGTAGTTTATTTATGTCACCAAGAAAGCGATTTGGCTGTTTATACAAAATGATGGAAATTAAGATGAGGATCTTACTACATAATCTCTAATGAATTTATTTGAAGTGAAATTTCAAGCAGAACAAAACTTCTGATTTGTTTTCTGTGTTCGATTTAATCTCATTATCTAAACTATGAACACATAAAGACATCTAAAATATATATTATTAAACATATCGTGGCGACCCGGCCACAGGAATGTCTATATTATTCAGGATTCACCATAAGCCCAGGTTCGTTCACAGCCAGAAGAGGCATTTGCGTGAACTCCCGGTCCAGGAGGTATTATCTCAGCTTGTCGAGGAACCATTTGATGCCAGGGCCTCCTTCTCCATGTTGGAGTAGTTTTTCTCATTGGAGAGGAGCTTCCTACTAATGTAGGTTACTGGGTGTTCCTCTCCCGCCCGGACCTGTGAGAGTACCGCTCCCAGACCCACTTTGGACACATCGGTGTGGACTACTCGGGGCAGAGAAAAATCTGGGGTTATCAGGACGGGTTCCGAGCAGAGGGCTCGTTGAAGGTTACCGAAGGCCCTCTCTGCTGCCTCCGACCAGGTTCCCCGGTCAGGCAGGGCTTTTTCGGGTCAGATCATTCAGGGGGCTGGCCAGAGTGGCGAAGCCGGGGATGAATCTCTGGTATTTCACCTGTTTCTTGGTGGTTGGGCGGGGCCAGTACCGGATGGCGGCGACCTTGCTCTCCTGTCGTCGGACGTTCCCCCGTCCGACTTGGTAACACAGGTACGATGTCTCCTCCAGACCCAAGCGGCACTTGGCTGGGTTGGCCATGAGTCCGGCCTTCCTCAACTCCCCCAGCACCACCCGCAGCTGTCGGAGGTGGACATCCCAGCTGGCGCTGTGGATTATAATGTCGTCGCTGCGTACGCCTGGTGAGGCCGAAGGAGTTGGTCCATCATCCTCTGGAACGTAGCGGGTGCGCCATGGACGCCGAATGGAAGGACCGTATATTGATATAGACCCCCCGGGGTCACAAACGCCATCTTCTCCCGAGCGGTTCTGGTGAGCGGCACCTGCCAGTACCCCTTGGTGAGGTCCAGGGTGGTGAGGTAGCGGGGGTTTGGGGACCAGGACGATTGGACTAGACCAGGCACTGTGTGACTCCTCGATGACTCGGAGTTGGAGCATTCTGGCGACCTCCTCCTGGATAACGTTCTTCCGGGCTCCCACCCGGTAGGGGGGAACGCGCACCGTGACGCCGGGCGCCGTCTTAATGACGTGTTGTGCGACCTTGGTTCTCCCGGGTACTTCTGAGAAGACATCCTGGTGCTGTAGGATGACTTCCTCGAGGTCCTGCTTCTGGGCTGGGCCAAGGTCTTCTCCCACGGGAACCAACGGTATGTCGTGTCGGGCGGCCAGAACCAGGGATGCCGGTGCCGGTGGGGTAGCTCCACTCCGCCACTGCTTCAGCAGGTTGATGTGATAGAGTTGGGTGGATTTGCGCCTCCCGGGCTGCCGTACCCTGTAGTTCACCTCCCCCACCCTGTCGACCACCTCATCGGGCCCCTGCTACTTGGCCAAAAACTTGCATTCTGCAGTTGGTATGAGGACCAGGACCAAGGCGCCGGGCCGAAATATGCGCAGCTGGGCTCCCCGGTTGTAGACCCGTGCTGTAAACACCCCTCGGGGGCTTCGCACTACCACCTGGCAGGTCTCATACGTGTCCCCGTGTACACAGGCGACCTCTATGGGCTCCCCCGCCGTCCCCCAGCTAGGTCGGGCGCAGGAGGGTCACGATACTGCCGGTATCCAGGAAGGCCTGAGTGTCCTTACTCCTTACCCGCACCGGGAGTGTTTGGGCCCCGGGCTTCTGATGTGGCCAACAGGTGGTCAGGAGACGTAGCCCTGACCGTCCCTCGTCGCCGGACCAGCTCGTCTACTGTGTCTGGGTGGTTGTTGGCAAGGGTTCTGCGGGCGTCTGGCGGGAGCTGACGGATGGTATTGTCTATTAAAACCCGATCCAGGAGGCTGGGAGATTTGAGTCCACACGGCGCCTCGGATGTCTAATCGTCATTCGTGGAAGCGCTGGGCCCTGGCGGCGAGGCTATGGCCATAGTATGCCAATATCGCCTGCTTCAACGCCGGGTATTGACTGGCCTGCTCCGGTGCCAGATCTTGGCTAGTCTGCTGTGCGGGTATGGTGAGGAAGGGGGACAGGATGTGGGCCCACTGGTCCTGCGGCCAGCTCTCCCAACGTACCGTCCTTTAGAAGACCTCCAGGTAGGCCTCCATGTCTTCATCTGGACCATGTTTGGTGAGGGGTCTGGTGGGCGTGGAGGTCGGGGGGAGGTCGGGGGTTTGCGAACTGCCTGCTGGGTGAGGCGTAGTACCGCCTCCCGGAGAAGAACGAGGCTCTCGTGGTGTCTCTCTGGGTGGCGGCTCTTACGTAGGAAGGGGGCACAGTTGAAGAATCCCATCAGAGCATAGCTAAGATTTTGTGGACCTGAGCTGCCGGTCAAAGCCGCCCGGCCACCCGCATTCCGGCTGCATTCCGGCTGCATTCCGGCTGCTCCGGCGGTTGTACTCCGGGAGCTGAACTGCTGCCGAAGCTGGCAGGTCCGCATGGGGTAGGTCTCGGCGGCAGTCCGGCAGCTCCGGTGTAGGGAGCAAGGCGGGAAGTCCGGCAGCTCAGCTCCCGGAGTACAATCCCTTTCTCCTCCATGTCGCAGTTCATGGACTTCAGAGAGTCAAGGCCAAAGTTCCTTTCCCCCAATTACTCTCAACCATGGCCGAGATATCCCCCACTACGAGTCTTTACTTGTTGTGGAAGTGCCAGAGATGTCAGACGCAGTCTTTATGATTCATAATATCATCCGAGGCGCACATAGCTTCTGGCCGTGATATTAGATATAATATTGTACAAATATTAGTGCTGTCAGTTAAACATGTTATTAACGGCGTTAACGCAAAACAATTTTAACGGCGTTAATTCTTTTATCGCGCGATTAACGCAATTATTATTTTTTATTATTTTATTTTTATTTTATTTGGCTCAAAACAAAGAAGCAGTAGCCTGACTGCTATGTTCAAGGCAGTATGTTTGTATATTCATCGTTTAATTGCACTCTAGGCTTTCTTTTTGTATCGTCCTGTTTTGATCAGTATATGGCAATGTTGTTATCAATAAAAAAAATTTGCACAAGGCAAGCCGATGCACTTCTCCATGTTGATAAGAGCATTCAAATGAGAAAAACTAATGGGACAATGAAATCAAGGGATATTTAGTATAGAAAAAAAATTGCGAGTTAACTATGACATTAATGTGATTAATCGCAATTAAATATTTGAATCGCTTGACAGCACTAATAAATACCCATACATAATATTAGTATTTTTATATTATATTATACAGTATGATATAGATATAGAGCTCCAGGAGTCCGCAAACGGCAACAATCCCTTCTCCTCCATGCTGTGGTTCAGTCTGACAGCTCATTTGTCAATGGGCAGCAGCTCATTTGCATTAAAGCTACAGACACCAGAAACAGCGCATTCTGAAGGGGCTGAAACAGAGGGGAAGCGGTAGGCAAGATTTTTTTTCCTAAAAGCTATTTCCAGCAAACAGCTTCAGAAACATGTTTTCTGGAACTAAAATACTATGTTTACTTGTTGGGAAAACACCACAATATTTCTCCTTTAAATCTATATTCTCATTTCAAGTTCACAGTGATTTTGACAGAGCTGCTGAGAAAGTAATCCATGAAAGATCCATATGCAGAATGTTGCCAATGAGGAGGTCTTCATGGGAGTTTGGTTAATTAGGTGACTTAATTGTTCAATTAGTGGATTGAAGATTTTTCTGATTGAAGATTTTTAACCCAATGTCTTTTCATTACTAGGTATGTGGTGTTTAAATAGTTCTGCTCATATAGGCATTAGGCTCTTTCGTAGCATTTGCTTAGTTAGCCTTGGACTAGGTGGTTAATAATATAATCATAAATTGAACTAATTGTTAAACAAGTCTCAAATTATAACAATGTTTCCAATAGCTATGCCGTAGCAACATTACTTTTGATGTTTGCAGGCTTCGGCGGGGAACCAGCTCCCTGGTTCCCCGCCCGGGGCTAACTTTCCTCGGTCGTAGAGCCGGTTCCTCAGGACCTGTCGTCCCATGCAGGCATCATACTTCAGACTGCTGTCAGCCAGCCAAGAATATCTCAAATAACTCTTATTCAGGCCGTTTTATTCTGTCTCTGTTCTTCTCTGATTGGTTAATCACATGCGGGGTCTGGCTGTGGTTGGATGCTATAAGACACTTCACCATTCTTAGTCAATGGGAAGGAATGTATTTCATTGTCGTGATAAAAATTGCAGATTTTTTTTTTCCTGTTAGGCTCTCAGTGGCTATTTCATCTCCATGTTAAGTATTTTGAGAGGTTCTTCTTGACAGTTTTGTTACATTAAAAAAGTATTATTGATTGCAAATGAATGAGTTTTTAGCCATAGACTACTGAGGGCGGCCGTTCAATCCCCCTTACAAGGGGCCACATATGAATTTTGGCCAATAATCCACGCCTTACAATACTAATTGGCAAAATTGAGTAATAACTCAAATTGTACAGACATTTGTTTGATGTGTACAATTTTTCTCTCTTTATTTTAAGAGGTACAAACAAAGTTACAAATAGTACCGTTAATTACCGCCCGAAAACTGAAAAGTATCTGCAGTTCCGTGATGCAGATACTGCCTTTGTAGTCAGGGGCGGTTCTGGGCACGGGCGACCCGGGAAGCCGCCCAGAGCACCATTATTTCATGATATGTGGGGGGCTCCACGAGCAATAAAAGAAAAATAAACATTTGTGCCTCAAAGCGGTTTTCTATGATGTCTTATAACGTTGTGTGGGGAATTGGTAGACTGGCGCCCCCTCTGGCTGCAGGCGCACCTGCTTGTTGAGAACCCCCCCCCCCCCATCTCGGAGGGAGCCTCGCCCGGGGCGTAACTGGACGTAGAACCGCCACTGTTGGCAGTCTGGTCACCAAGGAAGTGATAGAGATTAGGCTGTTTAGACAAAATGATGGAATGATGATGAGGATGTTACTAAATGTTATTACTATCTTTGTTAATTTATTTTAAGTGAATTTTCCAGCAAAAGAAAACTTCTGGTTGTTTTTCTGATTTATTTTTAATCTCATTATCTAGACATCCAAAATATATATAATGAATCATATACACACATATTTGAAAAATGCTTTCTTAATGTTGGAAAAGGTTCCGAATTGAAACACTACTTACTATACTCTACTATTGCTCTTTCACTGGTATTGCCTAAACCGACATTAATATTAATACAAAGGCAGGGTACAGAATCTGTTCATTTGGGGTCATATGTCGAAAAAATGAGAATATGCAATGATCAAATTTGTCATTGAATCATTTTTCATAAAACGAACTATAACACTATTTGTTGTACGCCAAAGAACAATAAGACTAGTTTTCTCAGTGTCGCTGTTGATGCTGATACCGCGTGTACCGCTGCCGCTACCGTTTGCCGCTCTTGTCAAACACTCGGAAGGCCTCCCTGATCTCCTCCTCGCTGTCTGTGTCCTTCATCTTCCTCGCCATCATGGTCAGGAACTCTGGGAAGTCGATGGTGCCGTTGCCGTCGGCATCCACCTCGTTGATCATGTCCTGCAGCTCGGTCTCCCTGGGGTTCTGGCCCAGAGAGTGCATCACGGTGCCCAGCTCCTTGGTGGTGATGGTGCCGTCGCCGTCCTTATCGACAAGGGAGAAGGCCTCCTTGAACTCAGCAATCTGCTCTTCTGTTAGTTGGTCAGCCATGTCTGTTTGCGCAGGTAGTGCTCTTCCAGCCGGTTCCTCTTCCTGCTGGTGACGTACATCGCCCTCTTTGGCCGGCTTGGCTTTTGGTCCCATCTTCCAGACTGCCCCCTGTTGAGGCGCTCCGGTTTCTTCTGACACCATTTTTTACCAGGATGAGCCTTGCGGCGGTGGAAGGATTGGAGGCAGTATGAACGATGTTAGTAAGGCCGTTGGCCTGAATTCATTCCGGTACCAAAGAAATGTCCATCAGGAGGCAAAAAAAATGAATAATGAATAAACACAAAAAAAACCAATCAATAATTCTAAATAACTTTCAATAATCAAAAGAAACAACAGTCCTCCCCTATTCGTCTAAAACCCATCCTTACCCTCTTTGTAGGGCAGAATGGTTCATAATGGTCACATGAAATCCATGGAAGACATCTATGACGCTACATCAATACATCTATTGTCACAATGCCTGGACTGCAATGTTCATTGGCTGCATTTCTCGAATACTACGTCAACCAAGGCTGACCCAATGTTAAGAAGCCGTTGAAGGATAGATGTCGCAGATAAGATACCACAGCTTGCTCATCTCCTGACTTAAAAGTTACATATTTATAAATAAAATAATGTTTGATACACAAATATACTTTTTAAATTTTATGATAGCCAATACATTCGGGAAAGTCATACGTTTAATCCAAAGAATATAGTTTAGCATTAACTAAGTGATTATTTATTGTTGTATGCAAGTTACAACAGCCATGCAGGCGTTCATGTCCTAACAGGCCGGGCCAGGCCCCTTTAATGATGTCCAGTAGTTTATCAGTTGTGCTGGAGTTTTGAGGATGGCACAGATGGATTTGGCCAACTGACAACGATTGAATTCAAACATGTAGAGTCTGAAGTGATTGCGTTCTGGGGGCGGAGTGAAGTCGATTCCTAATGTTTTCATGCACACTCCAATATAGGCATCTTCCACGTAAAAGGGAGTGACCCTTTTAGAGATCTCCACAAGCCTTCTGGGCATATCAAGGGAGAAGATGTAGCCCATACCCACGGCGTAGGTTGGAAACTCGTTCTCACGGTAGCTATCCTCAGACACGTACCACTGGCTGTCCTTTTCGCGAACAACAGGACTTTCATTCTTGAGCCTGCCGGTAATGTATATCGTGGTCGGGGTGCCGGGGGTCTTTAACATGCTCACAAGGTTCTCCACATTCAGGAACATGTCTGAGTCGATCTTCATGGCGTAGGGCACCATAGGGCACCGGGAGGCCAGCCAGTCCATAATCACCATGGTCTTGATGGTCAGATTGTGGTAGCTGTCTATGAAGTCGCTCTGGATCAGGTCGTGGTACAGCCGGTTCTCCGTGCGTACCTTCCGCTGCAGGACTTCGATGTTGCCACTATTGGGTATGCCCAGGAGGAAGACTGTCTGGATGAGCTCCCCTTGGATGTGAGTCTCGTTGCCCCATGTTCTACGGATGGCGTCCCGGGCTTTCCAGTTGCCGGGGGCCACGGGAACAATCAGAACCAGGTACGGATGGATGGACCTACACAGCTCGGTGTCGTCCAGGATAAAATGGTAGTTCCCCGGATAAATCATGTTGTGCTGAGTGGAGAGGCGCAACGGGTCATTCCGAGGAAGGGGGAGGGCCTTTTGAAACTTGGCAGGTCCATCAGCAGATCTCTTGTACATCTGATATCTCGATAGAGGGGATGGAAATGGGACCAATATGAAGCCGATTGGAATGGTCAGCAGACTGAGAAGCAGGAGACACTTGAAGGTTGTCTTTAGGAAAGCTTTTCTCGGATAGTTGGGAGTGCCCACCACTTCTCTGTGAAAAGGAGACGGACAAAGTGTAAGTTAAGTGCCTGTGAGGAAATAACAGGAATTACTATAAACCTGTCTAGGTTAGGCAAGGCAAGGCAACTTTATTTATATAGCACTTTTCATACACAAGGCAGACTCAAAGTGCTTCACATATAAACATTGTCATACAATAAAATAAAATAATAGATAAGTAAAAGAAAACATAGGCAAAGAAATGAGTAAAATAGAAAGTGCAATGCATTTAGATCAGATCAACAGTCTCTCTGGTACCCACGTCGGGACTCCAACCCGACCTAAAGGAACTTGGTACTTTCTCAGGGACTCCAACCCGAATTCTAGTCAATTTCTATTCTAGGCTAGGACTCTATTCTAAGACTCTAACCCAGATTCTAGAACTCTAACCCAGACACACGTCAGAACTCTAATCATTTAGCAAAGGCCTTATTCTGGGACTCCAACCCAGACAGACGTCGGGACTCCAACCCAGACAGACGTCGGGACTCTAACCCAGACAGAACTCAGCTCTGGGACTCCAACCCGACCTAAAGGAACTTGGTCCTTTCTCTGGGACTCCAACCCAGATTCTAGGACTCTAACCCAGACAGAACTTGGGTCTCAAACCCTTATCCTTTCTCTCTGGTATCAGATCATGTATCTTTCTGGTAAAAATAGAAAATAATGGGAAAGTTAAAAGGGCATTTTAGGAATAAAATAGAAAATAAAGGCAAAGTTAAAAAAAAGCTTTTTAGAAAGTGCAATGTATTTAAGATTTAGAAGAAAGCTAAAGCAAACATAAAATACTAGAGCTGTCAAGCGATTAAAATATTTAATCGTGATTAATCGCATTAATGTCATAGTTAACTCTAATTAATCGCGATTAATCACAAATTATTTTTCTATGCTAAATATCCCTTGATTTTTTTGTCCCATAATTCTTCTCATTTTAATTCTCTTATCAACATGGTGAAGTGCATCGGCTTGCCTTGTGCAAATGATTTTTTATTGATAACAACATTGGCCTATACACTGATCAAAACAGGACGATACAAAAAAAGAGCCTATACTGCAATTAAACGACTGCTTTGAACAAATGTCATTTGAACATAGCAGTCAGGCTACTGCTTCTTTGTTTTGAGCCAAAGAAAAAAAAAAAAAAACTTTTTTTTTTTTTATAAAATAATTGCGTAAATCGCGCGATAAAAAAAAATTAACGCCGTAAAATTTGGTTTGCGTTAACGCCGTTAATAACGTGTTTAACTGACAGCTCTATAAAATACCCTTAGTGCGAGGTGAAAGATAACTTAAATAAAAATATAATTGGAATACTATAACACCAAATGACTCCAAAAGATAACAGTAAAAAGATCAAATTATATACAGTATATATGTTAGTTATGACAAGGTAGGTTATAAGTTAGCTTACGGACCTCGCAGCTGAAGCGTCCTTCATCTCTGTGGTGAAACCAAAAAGCTCAACCATACGTGTGCAGTAAATCCATTATAGCTACTTAAAGGGTTTTACCTGTGTAGCAGGAAATACCTGCTTGGTCATGACTCCACCTGTTCATAATTTGTGTGGATGCTACTGCAAGCACATCTACTGTTCTTCATAAGTTTTCTTTATTATGTTTGCCTGTTTTTTGGGCAGTTAATTGCTTCTGCATACCTTCAGCTACGGAAACCGTTTGACTATCAAAACGCTCTTTAAAGGGATACTTCACCGATACAGTATCGGCGTTTTATCATTATAAAATCGCTATTATAATATTAAAAAAAAACAGTCTTCCCTTGGCCCAACTGGCCTCCTTACATTTCTCCTGACCTGACGCCAAATGACGCGTTTGATGTCATGTCAGTAGAAATTTGCTTTCCTGCTAGAAGGGCCGAGAACTACAACCACTGGTTCCGCAAATTTGTAAGCCCTCCAATAAGGAATGAGTGGGGCGGGAGCTCACGTATGAGATGTAAACACAATGTTTGCCATGTTTCTTTACCGCTTAGCTAGAGAACTAGACCGACACAATCCTCCGACCATGGCAGAAGCCAATTTGCAATGGGAAACAGCCGAAGAGGAAACCCGTGTATTGATACTCAGCCATGGTGGAGAGGGAATTTGGGGAAGAAACGTTGGCTTTGACTCTCTGAAGTCGAGATTGAACTGTAACTTCAGATTGATGTGGAAGGACCAGAGACGTCGGAGAACCCGACGCAGTCGTTTATTCATAATATCATCTCAAACTACTCTTTCGGGTTCTCCGACGTCTCTGGTTCTTCCACTTCCACATCAATCTGAAGTAGACTGAACTGTGACATGGAGGAGAGAGGGATTGTTGCCCGCGATTGTGGACCGCGATTGTCTTCCGCCGGAGCCCCGCTGCCCGCGCCAAGGCACCACCATCTCGGCAGCGGGCAGCGGGCAGCAATCCCTTTCTCCTCCATGTCGCGGTGGCGGTGCGCAGTTCCACATCAATCTGAAGTTGCAGTTCAATCTGGAAATCAGAGAGTCAAAGCCAAAGTTTCTTCCCCCAACTCCTTCTACACCATGGCCGAGAATCAATACACGGGTCTTATTTTGCAAACCCGAACCCGCCCGTACCCGAGAATTACATTCCGCACCCGACAAGACCCGCTATAAATTGATACCGACGCCCGACCCGCACCGGAAGGAAAATTAGACACATTAGATTAGTGTATCATGGGGCTTTAGATTGCTATGCAAAAAAAGCACATCATCCACTGTGGACGGTTTGAGTTTACTCCTCTGCTCCTGAATAACATCTCCAGCACCGGAGAAGTTTCGCTCGCAATCGCAAAACCCGCGACCTACCCACGCTGTTCAGGCATCCGACCCGACCAGCACCCATGTCCGACACAGTACCTACATTATTTTTTTCCCCGGTCCACCCGTCGGGTACCCGAAAAGTACCAGAGACGTCCGAGAACCCGACGCAGTCTTTAATTCATAATATCATCCGGAGGCGCACACAGCTTTTGGCCAGGATATTATATATTATATTATATCGATTATATTATATAGACCTATATATTATATAATATAATATTATTTAGTTATAGAGCTCTAGGAGTCCGCAAACGGCAAAAATCACTGCTCCTCCATGCTGCTGTTCACGCTCGACTGCAGGGAGTGAACACTGATTGGCATTGTGGGAGTTGTCATCTTCAATCCGCAAGCGCCAAAAAGTCACTGTCTGCCTTTTCTCGGTCAAGGAGCTACGACATTTTTAATTTATGTTACTATTCGACTAAATATATGACCCACTTTCAATACAGATTCATGTCTCTAACTGGTGAAGTATGCCTCTGACGACATGAGGGCTATCTCTCTGCGTTTTTAAACTTTTTAAACTTTACGCTTTTTCTGCTTTTTGTCAATGGGCGGACGGCAGCGCAGTCCGCCCATTGACTTGAGAGGGGGGAGGGGGGAGTTTGACTTAAGTGGTCTTCTCTGAGGCCCCGTTTACACGAGGACGCTTGCGGGTGAAAACAACGAAATATTTTATCGGAAGTGCCTTTCGTTTAGACGATGACGGCGTTTTTAGGGCATGACGCATAAATCTGAAACCACCCTCCAGAGCGGAAAAGTTGAATACGCTCCGCCGTAGCGTTTCCGTCTACACTGCCAAGACGCAAAACACTGCTCAGATCTGCTCACGTCGCGGACACGTTTATGGCACATACATGTGCCAATAAACAAACATGATAGATTATTTCCATGCGTCGGACCTTCAAGCTGATCTGGCAGCTCTAACAAGCGTACAGGAGTCTTTCCACGAAATGTACAGGATATGTACAGATAGTGTTACTGAACAGAGAAGGATCTTTTTGGTTTTTGCGGACGGATAAGAGAAGAAGGAAGATTCTACGCATGCGCTCAGACATGGCGGTGTTGTGTGATAGTGTATCACAGCACCACCTAGCCGCCTGGCATGCATACCCAATCGAATTCCACACACTTTTCCGTCACCGTATGCACGCAGATTTCCTCCCGAAAACTCTTGTCTAAACGCGGAATAAAAAGTGAAGACGCGACTCCACTTTTGCGTCTTCTGGTCAGACCGTCATCGTGTAAACGTAGCCTGACACTTCAACTACTTTAGACATCGTAACTTCGTCAATTTTCAACATTAACCTTTTCAACACTAACCGTTCGATTACCTTTAAACTTTTTTCAGAATCACAGTTTAAGTTCCATATTGGCTTCGTTTTCAGTTGTTCTCATTGATTTATGCTGAGGTTAGAGTGCGGAGGATGTGCATGCAGTGCTGCCAGATTGGGCGTTTTTTCCTGCCGAATTTGAATACTTTTGACGACGTTCAGGCAGTGGTGACGCTAGCATTGACGTTGGCGCTGACGTTAGCCCTGACGTTAGCTGTGACGGTAGCTGTGACGTAAGCGTTGACGTTAGCGCTGATGTGCTGCATTTTAGCAACCACACACTCGTAGTTCGTTAGGATGAAACAAATTCTAGTTATAGCTATACATTTTTTGGGAGGAACATTTTTGGTACATTTCTATTGAAATGTCACCATATCCCATTTTGTTCATCTTTAAACGTACATTCTCATTTCAAGTTTGCTTTGATTATGACATAGCTGCTGAGAATGTTTTCCAGGAAAGGTCCATATTCAGAATGTTGCCAATGAGGTAGTCTTCATTGGAGATTGGTTAATAAGGTGACTTAATTGCTCAGTTAGTGGATTGAAGACTTTTCTGATTGAAGATTTTGAACAAAATGTCTTTTCATTACTAGGTATGTGGTGTTTAAATAGTTCTGCTCATATAGGCAGGCTGTTTTGTAGCATTTGCTTAGGTAGCCTTGGACTAGGTGGCAAATCATATAATCATAAATTGAACTAATTGTTAAACAAGTCTCAAATTATAACAATGTTTCCAATAGCTATGCCATAGCAACATTACTTTTGCTGTTTGCAGGCTTCGGTAGTATATAAAGACCAATAATCAGAAGTGAGGCCTGCTGTCAAAATGAAGGCAATCCAAAGTATTTATTGGTAGTAATTTTAATATTTTAAGTAGTCAATGCACCTGATGTATCTGTTTCAGTGTGCCTACATCTCCATTGTTCACACTGCTTCTTTTTGCAGGAACATTGAACTGGTTCCAGTGGACATGATGGTGGATCAGGGGGAAGGTCAACTGTTTGCCCACAGACGTCCAGCCTTGAGTCATATGTGGAGGAGTGTCAATGATGCATTCCGTACTCTTCAAATAGTGCTTATGCCTTGGGGCTCCACATCCCGTGACTGTAGGGTTGAGGGTTCACAGAGATACCAGCCGGGGCAGCAGGTGCCTCTTCAGCGGTGCTGGAAGCAATGATAACGTTACTGATTGCAGTGGTATTCTCCCAAGGGCTTTTTGACTCATTCTCTGCCCTGGCTGTTTTGTTCTCGTTTCCTAATAGCTGGTGTGTTGTCGGTCTTCCAACAAAACACAGCATTTATCTGTTGTTTGATCGTGCCAAAAAGCCTTCTTTAAGGCAGTGACAACATATTGTGTGTTATTATGAAGAATGTTTTAATCCCTACATGTAGTTTTGGTTGGAATCACAAAGCATGATGGTGGCAAATATGGCTTTTATAATATATATACATAAAAAAAAGAATTGTAGGCCCATTGTACAAAGATGATGAGTGAAAAGCTGCA
Source organism: Gadus morhua (assembly GCF_902167405.1). NCBI lineage: Eukaryota > Metazoa > Chordata > Actinopteri > Gadiformes > Gadidae > Gadus > Gadus morhua. Next base: position 27,207,743 of record NC_044054.1, read on the forward strand.
ACCCCATCGGTTAAACACTAAATGAGAAAACAATTGGCACAGCGCCATCTATGGGTCGGATGAAGCCATATTTTTGTTTGAATGAGCAGAGAAAGCAATTCTTTGTCTCCTTAGATGACTTCAAGGACCCCCAGAGTAGTAACCTCAATAGAAGCACAGATGAATTCACAGCACATCCTCTAGTCTAAAAGGATTGTCTTATGATAAAGGAGCATGATTAGATTCACAGATTCCTTACTGACAGACGCACATTCTTTCTAAATGGTGAAAGTGCTGTAATACCATTGTTGAAATTCGACATTCGTGGCTGACAATAAACAGCTCTTCAGCAGAGCGTTTAAAAGTAATTTTGGATACATTATACTCAGATGTTATAGTGAAACCAGGAGAGACGATTCTGATGCTTTTATATCCCGGACCGGTATTGTCCCCATGCCCATTTTTTATACTAGCAAATTATGTATTTTTTTTCCCTATGCACACAACTAAAACAACAAGTAAAGCCCATTCCAAACACTTATGTGCAGCATTTGTTCTGCTTGCACAAGCAATTGTTAGGCATGTATAAGCTTTCCATTTACCATTTCACATTTCTTCCTCTCTCTGTGATGCTCTTCACTCTTTTATGATCTTTTTATTTTCAGACACCTCAACATTTGCTGAAGTATTCATAAGTGTGTGTATTGGGTTTTCTCAATCTATCCATAACATGCCCCGTTTCCCTCTTCAGTGTTCATCTGCCATGTCCATGATTACGCAACATTGTCATTTTAACCCCCTATTGCCATCATCTCTACTAGATGATAATGATTTTGTTATCCCTATTTTACAGAGATCAATTCCAAAGAAATAGGGATTTGTAATTGCTCAAAATAAACAAATGAATAAATCCTGAAAAAATACAATTTCAATGTAAAATATCTTTATTAGATCTTCTCAAAATGTTTGGCAATAAAGGAAATTGTAATGTATTGTAATGAGTTGGAATATTATTCACAAATTTAGTTAAATTACACTTAAGTTTCAAATGAAAACTGTTAACTCTTAATCATCCAATGAAATGCTGCACAGGCTTTTTCAGTCTTTCAGTGTCTTCTCTCTATCAAGCAATTATATAAATAGACGTTAAACACTTTCATTAGGGAGTCATCATAGAAACGCCAATGTAACGTCTGATGTAACAGAACAACAAACTAAATACTGCTCAACCAAATTACATTAAAAGTAACAAAAACTGTCAAAAATGTCTTCATAACACATAAAACACTTAAGATTTCCTCAGAAATACTTGACAAATATCAGGATATCATTCTTGTTATACAAAAACAAAACATTTCTCATGGCGACGCATGATAGTAGATGATATTTTGGCAACAATACATAGGAAAAAGTCAACTATTATCATAACATTAAAATCTATACATTAAAAATATTGTGACTTCGCACCCGTCCACCAACAGTATTATTATTTTTATATATATTTATAAATAGCTATATATATTTTTATAAATGTATATATATATAGTTATAAATATTTATATATAGTTATGCATATTTATATATATCCAATATATATATATATATATAACATATCCATGTTTATCCATTAGTTATATGTATTGCATGATTGGAACGATGAATAAAATAATGAACATCAGAAATGATGACATTTCCATAGTCAACAAATAATTGTTGATGGAGTGTGATTTCTCAAAAACTCTGTCCTTTTCTCACCGTTGGATCTAGTCCATATGTCTTTTTGTTATTCTCAGACACAGCTTCCATGTTTGTAGGTTTTTTGTTGTTTTTTACGAATGGATGTCAAAATACAAAAAGAAATGGTAGGTTTTATTTCCAAACAGGGCGAAATGTTTTTTTGATTTTAATTAATACAAAATTCAAATGACGATGGTAATTATAACAGGCCTGATAATAATAATAATCTCGGACTTGTTATTCAGTTCAAATTGTTCAATAAACTTCCTATAAACATTTTCAATTACCATTTTTAAACACAGCGAATTGAGAATATATAGTCTGATTAGTAAAAATACTACAGTCGTCACTACTTTGCTGGTACTGCACCACCTTCAGTTCTTAGAGGCACCAACAGTGGTACAAATATGTGCTCATTGGGGTTAAGTCAGTTCATTTCTTATACTGTTCACTTTGTTCTGAAGTCCTTAGGAACAACCTGTAAAGGAGACCAGCAACCACACTGGCACATAGGGGTAAACATCATGACCTCCATCTAGTCCTCCATAGGGATAACACTTCCATCGTCACCTCAAGGGTTCCCAGTTCCGCTAGGGAGAAGCTAGCCGTCAAATCATGAATACATCCATGTGGCACTTTGTAAACAAAACGGAATAATGATAATCATAACAACAGATAACTTTAGATGTCCTAGAAGATCATTTGTTGTGACTGAATGCACCTTTAATACAATACTGTATAAACAGCTTCCTGAGAGTTAGCTAGCACATCTAGCTATCCGCTCATTTGACATTTAGAACATATGGATTGGTTGGGACCGGCGACGGGACACCAGAGTCTGGAATGATCTGAAACATGCATTCCATGCGTCGTACGGTGTAACTAATAGTTATATGATGGTCAAATCCAAAAGACAAGCGTAAAATCCCATGTGTCGTGCTGGGTGACTGTCAGGAGCAGTAGGGTGAACTGCTCTCCACTCTTAAGACAGATACACTTATGTCGAATCATGTTGACATTTAATGGCATGATGACATGGCATGATCTTCCAGCTTTCCCTGTGGTCAAGAATGATCATAATAAAGGTCATATGGGTTTCATCTGTATTCAAAGTTGACTGTTACAATACCAACCGGAATACAAAAAAGGGACTGTTTTCGACCCTTGTTTAAGTTGGCATTGCAGCCAAGCATGCTAATATTTGACCAATTCAATTCCTTAATAGTAACTACTGCCATGGATAACAGTCAATTAGGATATTGGCATCATCTCAGGCGCAATATTAAGATAAACTCTTGAGGTCCGCCGACCAATGTGACTGCAAAATCGTTTTTCTGCAAAAACTGTGAGAATCAGCATTATTACTTGTTGGGATTACTGAGACTGTCTTATCCCAAATATAAAATAAAAAGTCAACCCTGACACTAAGAAATCAGGCTTTTGGAGTGAATTTATCGGCCAGAAGGTTATAGCTAGCTGAGGCAACAGGCAACATATTTACTCTGTTACTTCCAAAGTCATGAGGGTCAGAAACATCAACAATACAGCAGTAGAAATATTCACTGTCCAGACATCGTGTTTAAGGTAGAACTTAGATTATTGAAAATGCATTCAATTTATGAAAGCCGTTACATTTCTTTAGAAATGACAAAGCTTTTCCAGTTCCAGATCCTAGTAATTGGGGATGAATCCAAGGTAGTTTTATTAAGGGTTTTGTTTAAAATAAAATCATCCCATTGAACTTGAGCAACAAAGGTACATAAGAACTTCTATTTTTCCCAATTATTGGAATTATGAAACTCCAGTAATTGGGATTTTTACACAAAAAATTGCAATTTTCAATCCCTCTCAAAATGTGTTAAGTCATATATGTTTATCTGTTTAATATCCCCTTTGACACAACATTTTTCAGGTAACCTTGGAACCACAAACACAAAATTGGTTCTGCACGCACACAAAGCACAGCTCTGCCGACAATGCCGATGCCAAGAAATCAGGGCATAAACTCAAATTCCTCACGTCAAGTTTTTCTTTTGAGGTGTTTTGTTAGCAAACTCACTAAATACATTTTGCTAGGTATGTAAAGCAGAGAATCGCACATGCCTGGCTGGTGGGGGGATTTCCTTAAGAAGACTCTGAGACGGTATCTTGTATTTCATTTGGAGGCCATGGTGCTGCCGTTGCCGTCAGCCTCTTTGACCCACCCAGACAGGGAAAAGGCTACAACCAAAGGGATTGTAACCTAATCTGAGAGCATGCAAGCTCTTCTGTATACAAACAAAGGCCCTGTTTACACAAGGGAAAAAATCTTCATTGATTCTTCAACAGATTTTTTTTTAATCTAGATTCTTTCTAGATTCAAAAAAAGGTTTACGCAAAGGGCACAATGTGCTCCCATAGGGGCCGTGGACGTGAGATCTTGCTTGATATTGGTCCTCGCATACAGGGGTAAGGTTTGGATCTCAACCAGAGTCTGCGTCGTCTCTGACAATGGGCAGAGACGTAGCCACCGTGGGTTACCAGTCGACGTGTTTTATAATAGAACAGCCAGGGCTAGGAAACGTAAAAATAAACAGTAGGCACAGCATGGCGATGTTTCAAAGACATTTGCATACGACACCCCCGTTGCGTTCTATTGGTTGATGACTGGTAACGTATAGGAGCTTAGCAGGTGACTTACTATCGCTTTTGCAAGTCGTTGTCTTAAGAAATGTAGTGTAAGCTAACTCTGCAGGTGGTTTTGAGAACGGTTTTCTACATTTCTTGTGCAACCACTCTCACCTGTTTACACGGAGACAACACCTCACTTTGCATTGCAATAGATTTTCAAATCGTGATTTGAAGAAAGCTTGTGTAAACGGGGCCAAAGTTAAGCAGAGCTCTAGAAAACGAGTGTTGTTGGAGCCATAGAAATACGGTTCATCACCTGAAGGATCCATTTTCCCCACGCAAATGAACTTATTTTTTTGTGTGTTTTTTTATCAGAAAGTTATTTGTTGAGAAAGTCTAAAGTTTAAACTGTACATGGTTTATTTTTGAAAATATATGTTTTTCCAATCCATTGTATTTAGTTGTATAATAGAATGCTATACAATGCAAGGCTTTACCCTTATCAGAGTGAGCCGAGGACAGAGTAGAGTAGAAAAGTCTTGAGGAGGGAAAGTAAGACCGGCAGAACCGAGCAGAGCAAGATGGGAAGGGGACAGAGGAGAGGACAGAACATGGGATAGGAAAGCAGGAGAAAGCACAGAAACAGCAGAGAAAGAGCGAAAAGAAGCAACAACAAAAAAGGTAACATGAAGAAAATATGAGAAAATTGAAGAGAATGGTCCCTCAGTGAAGGCGCTGGACTCCGTATCGTGGTTCTAGTCTGTCCCGTACCTCAATCTGAAAAATAAGCAAATTAACAAATTAATGTTTGGAACCAAACTCAGAAAACTCAAACATTTCTGCACCCATTGCTTCCTCTTTAAAGGGCAGCAGTTGCGTTACAATGTAACTGCTGCCCATACCCATTTTTCATACACAACATGTTTTAAAGTAAGTTTATACAAGTGTATATAAAGTAAGTATTTAAAGTAAGTGTATATATTCTTCTTCATTCTATCATCAGTTGAAGGGGGATGACATAACTCCTTTTCATCAAATCCATTTTTTGATGGTATGCAGAATAAACAATGTATTGCACACCAAAGCACACATATTGAGATAGCGCTCCAAGTTAACTTACCCTTGACACTGCAAAATCTGAAAATGAAATAAAAGAATCCGTTTATACAGCAGAAAAAACCATATCAGCATGTAGTCATGTGTAATTGATTCAAAACACCACATAATTTCCCTTAGGCCTACTCAACAATCTAAAGTCATGATTGAAGCACACACAAATTTGCGACCCAAGTTTAAATTAGGATTTACATCAATTGTTGGACACACCCATCTCTGTGCAATCTCTCTCTCTCTCTCTCTCTCTCTCTCTCTCTCTCTCTCTCTCTCTCTCTCTCTCTCTCTCTCTCTCTCTCTCTCTCTCTCTCTCTCTCTCTCTCTCTCTCTCTCTCTCTCTCTCTCTCTCTCTCTCTCTCTCTCTCAATTTCTCTCTATTCCATTCCACACCTTCTGACACGTGAGAACACGCGTTCCCCTCATGTCTTCAACACCTTCCTTCTTCCTAGTTCTCTCTTGTGTTTTTATTCTTTGTTCAAATCGCAAAAAACGGTTGTGAGATTGTTGAGGGACTTGTTTGACCAAACAGGCGGGAAGGGTTGTAAAAGAGATGGTATGCATCCGATGTCCAAACCACCTCTGGATTGTGTCAATACATTCATTCTAGATAGGTTAGCAATAGGTTCTACTCTGGCCAGAATCTTGAGGATTCCCTTATATTAATAAACACAATGGGGTCTGGGGATTGTTGGTGGGGAAGGGAAGTAGCTGTTCTTCCGCTGGGAGGTTTCACACACCTGAAATCTGTGTGTCCACATATTAAGCGGTCAACCCTCGTAAACTGCCCCACCTACAACAGGTGACGATTTCTGTCAGTGTGTAGATTGTAGAATCCCCATATTGCTCTCATGTAATCAGAACCTAAAGGTGCGGCCACACTGAACGCGTTACGCGTGTTAGATTACGCCCGTAGTGCCTAAACTGACGCTTGATCATTGTGTGTCACAAAAATGGTTCAACGCTTATTAAAAGGCTACTTGCCAAAACAATTTTTTTTTTTACAATTTATTCGTTACCAGCATTCGTAGTGTTGATTAGTAGAGAAAAAGTCAGCCAAAGACGTTGACGTCGCTCAGCAACCGAAGACGCTGGGGTTCACAAGTTACCGGAGTACTACCCATGCAAGTGAACGGAGCGTTCCACGGCATTGAGAATACCCGTGTAATAAAGGCCTATAATATTGCTGTTTATGGCATAGATTTCTCCTCGAATGAGGCCAATAAAGCAAAGATTAAAAAAAACACACAAACGCTCGATCAAAGGCCCGGCCCGACCCGACCCGAGGATAGTGGTGGGAAATATCAGCCCGACCTGGCCAGCTGGTCCGGCCGGGTCAGGTCGGGTTTGGGCTCGGGCAGAGAATCTAAACTCTAGTGCATGACATCCTCCGTAGGCGCTCACTGCTGGGTGAGTTTCACCACCTCCTCATTGTTTCAGCACACACTGAAACGATGACTTGGTCGTCCATCTTCTTTCTGCCTCGGTGCGTCCTCCGTCTCTCTGCCAGTGACATCGGGTCAAGCTCAACGCTGATTGGCTATCACGGCTAAGAAGCACGCGTAGTCGCATCAAATGTTACATTTTTTGAACTCCGCGCGTTAGTGCGTTGGGCGCGTTATTTAAGTGCGTAAAACGCGTCTAACTGTGTGTTCACACCAAACGCGACATTTGTCGCCCGGATGCGTTGTCGCCGAAGTTTTGACGCGCCACAAATCAAAATCTGTCGCTGTTCACGTTTTGTTGAATTTGTCGCGCCACAACAAGATAACCACCATTGCATGTCTTTACCTTTTGGGGAAGAGGGAGAAACGTCGGAGGACCCGACGCAGTCTATTCATAATATTGTAATGACCACGGAAGAGGCAGTGAATGAAGTATTGATAAGACAGAGATTTATTAGATAGGCCTACCTAATAAACCGTTGGAACACACAAGACCGGAAACCATAGCAATGCCGGTAAACAAACCCCGAGAAGCCCAATCCCTATGAGAGCTCCCCGCGCTACGGCCATCCGGAGGCGCACAGAGCTTTTGGCCGTGATATTATGTATACAATTATATTATAATATATACTATCATAGGTAGAGCTCCAGGAGTCACAAACGGCAACAATCACTTTCTCCTCCATGCTGCAGTTCACCCCGGACTGCACTGCACTGAGTTTGACGGTTGAACGCTGATGGCTGTTACGTGACACATGCCACTCAGTGGCCAGCTGTTGAATGCTGATTGGCTTTCATCACGAGAAATTCGCGTCAAAGTTGAAATATTTCAACTCGAGCGAATTTGTGGCGCCACAAATCCTCGTGAACGCGCTCGCCTGTGCACGGCAAAAGTGTGGCGCGACAAATCAAAACTCAAAAATTCGCCCGATACGCTTCTCTACGTTCACTTTGAATGGGATCTTGTCGCCCCGTCGTGTTTGGTGTGAACGCTGAGTAACGCGCCTAACGCGCTGCTTTAGCGCGTGTAAGGCATCTACGCGCCTTAACCAATACCCGATTTTCAACGCCTCTAACTTGCGTAACGTGTTCAGTGTGGCCGTACCTTATGTCACATAACTTACTCTCTCTCTTCTTTATTCTTGTTATTGTTTTACACAAGCTGTGGGATTCTACCACCATGATGCAACATGCTGAAAACTGTCAGAAAGATTGTGCAATTGATGTCAGCCAACCTCTCACGAAGAACAAACACTCCAGCTCCATACAGCCAAGGGCTACGAATCCTGTCTCTGAAGCTAGGTGCCAGCCCACAAGACAACCATCACCTTATTATTTTGTTCAGTTATGTTGTGTTTCACACATGTACGACAAGTAGCAAAGTATTATTATTCACCAGGACACCGTGGCTTAACTGTTAACTCTATCTTAACTTGAGTGAACTCTCAGACTCGCCTATCCACCCTAATTGTGCAATATGAAACAGTTCCATAACTATTGAATACCAAACCTATAACAAGATCTCCCACAAAACATTCCTAGCCCACGTCAAACCGGTCTCTTACCCTTATTGTCCGTCTGCAAGTCGTCTAGGTAGAAGTCGGTCTGACGGTTGCCCAGAACGAAGGCCAGAAATGAGAGGAAGAGGGCGTTGAGGATGCCCATGATGGCCAGCATGTAGGCCCAGCGCACGGAGCAGTCGCCCAGGGAGTACTTCCCGGTCTGCTCGCCGCACATGTCCCGGATCACCTCTGCATCCCAGCCGTCCGGGAAGATCATGCAGCCCAGCACCAAGCATACCCCTGGGCCAGAGCAGCAGCGGTGGTGGGGGAGGAGAGGATGGTTCGGAGGGAGTGATGGAGAGAGAGAGAGAAAGGTGGAGAGGCAGCAGAACACAAGAGTAAGCGAGAGATGAGCGCGCGGGGGGGAAGGGGGTTGGAGGCATTCAGAGAGGCAGGCATTAGAGAAAGGAAGGAGGTTGAATATAAATAGATACAAATATGAATAGACGTGTGTGGTGTGTGGAGGAATGTTATTTTTGCAGGTT
>NC_044054.1:27221670-27316670 GCF_902167405.1 Gadus morhua
AATAATATCAACATTTTCTCTGATATTTAAATCACATCTTGTTTGTTGCATATTATATTATGCTAAATGTACATGCCATCCATCATTTATTCTAACCCTAACCCTGATTTGAATGTATTCTAACGCTAACAGCAATGCCAACACTAGAGACAATAAAAAATAAAGTTTTTATTTATTTTTTTATTTAAAATCTGGGCACCTTTCAGTGTCAAATGTTAACTGGTTTGTTTCATTTGATTACCTCCACCTATCAGCAGCATCCGCCATGGCTCCAAAAACCTGACTGGTTAATATGACATGTGTGCATACTGATGCAGACGTACACCCTCCATACACCAAACCTTAGGTTGTAGGGGAGAAGCTTGACAGGCATGGGGCCAAGACAACAGGATCGATATTCCTATAATAAAATCTGAAATATCACCTGAGGGATCTTTCCGTTACACCCCTACCCAACATCCCAGAATCAGCTAATAAACTCACTCTTGGCAAGACTCAGGATCAGCAACCCATTTGCCTGTATATATATATACATATATGTTTGTCAATTATGGCACCGCTGCGCTCTTGACTATCCCTGGAAGGAGGGATCCCCCACTCTGCGTTCCTCCTCAAGATTTCTTCTAATTAAGAGGAGTTTTTTCTTGCCCTCTGAGGGGCTAGGGTCAGGGGGGGGGGGGGGGGGGGGTCATAAATATATGGCCTGTTAAGCCCTTTGAGACTGTACCTGTGATTAAGGGCTGTAAAAATGAAATTGAATTGAATTGAATTCACACAAATAACGGACACACGCGCACTCTGGCTCGCTCGCTGTTTGGTGTGTTTTGCACTTCCTCTGCACGACCGGCACCGTCGGCCGCTATGTGGGTGTAACGTAAGTGGTGAGCCGCATGGCTACACTGCCGGGAGGGGAACGCTGGCTCCACCCAGTAAATTGCCTTGAAGGAATACAGGGAAACCGACAGACTGCAATGGTGTGAGAACACAATGGATTTCATGGAACAGGATTTACTGATTCTCTTAAAGCACACCTTGATAACCCTTAATAACATAATCTGAAGTAAATGACTGTATTTCTGTCCCTTTAAGTGCCGGGTGGTGTTCATAAATGCCCGGCAGGCGTTCACACTACTGCTTATATACACCAGGTTGCTTTCAAAGCTCAATGTTTAAATGCCAGATGGGGAGGAAAGTGAGATTAATTATTCCCCTGGTGGCTTTCCATACATGCATCCCGACTATAAAGGCCTTGGCCTTGCACGAGGTGTGTGCGTGCGATAAGACCATTAATAAAGCTTTGCTGCTCCTTAGAACCTGATTGTTAGCATGCACGGCTAACGGCTCTGTCGTTGGCGGAGTGCGTGAGTGAATGAATGGAAGGCTGCACGTGAACCAGGCTCTTTTCAGCATATTCAAACGCGGGCTGAAGCCATTCATTCACATGCATGTAGACCTACATTATGCAAGTACATCCAGGCACACGCATTCTTAAACCTCTTTCAACCATCTCCTGACCTCCTTGTTCACATACTATTATGTCTTTCTTTCTACCCGTGTGCGGGAGAGGCTGGGGGAAAAGAGGGTAGAGGAAGAAAAGGAGGGAAAGAGGAGAGTGGGAGGGATGCTGAGAGTGGGAGAAGATGGGGGAAGGGGTGGATACAGTGGGGGAGAGTAGTCTCTCCCACGCGCTATATGGCAGAGTACAGAGGGGGCATATAGACAAGGATTTAGAGTGTGCGTGCGTTTGGTGTGTGTGCGTGCGTGCGTGCGGGCCGTGTGCGTGCGTGCGTGTATGTGTGTTGTGTTCCTCCCAGGACAGTTTCCCTCCTGTGTGACGGCCTGTGTCACACTTAGTTCTGTTAAATATTGCAGACGACAGGTCAGATGTGAGGCACAAAAATACTAGCCTAGTATTTCTGATTCCTGGGGGGGACTCTGCACTCTAATGGTTTTAAACTCGGCTGTCAGGCACAAGGAGGTTTTTTGTAGCTACTCTGATTTTGAATAGGATTTTTAATCCGCTTCACCATAAGTCAGTTTGGATAACAGTGTCGGATAAGAGACTAATAAGGAGGGAGGGGAGGAGAAACGGAAGGAAGATTAAAAGAGGAACAGAGGCAAGGGAAGGCTAGGGAGGAATGGGGAGGGGAAGGGAGGGGAGAGCAGGAGGTATTGCCTACATATGATGCTAATTGTTTTTCTCAGGACCGGGGTAAAGGTTTTCAATACTGCCTGTTGGCAGAACAACAAACAAAGCAACCCTTTCATCCCAGCCTTAAAAATAAATGTTTTTCCGTCTTCATCCTCTGAACTCGTGCTTCAAAAAGATGAAGAAGATGATGCTGAATCATTCATTCAATTCATATCTGGACACTCCAATAATATCCAATACAAGCGGATTCTCAGGTCGGACCACTTCAGATATGTTTCTGTGTTGTATCTGTCTCTATTCCATCCACCAAGTGTAGAGTATTCACTTTCCCATGGAGCTCTGACTGTCCTTATGGCCTTTGCATAGACAGCCTGTTTACAAGAACTATGCTCAAGAAGATGCTACTGCTATAGCTTCAGCTACAGCTACTGCTTGTGAATTGTATTCTATTCCTCAAAGGTGCTTGCTTGACTGCCTCGACAAACACCAACATCCCACTTTCGAATGTTGGCCCAAGTTCGTCCACGCTGATTCGCTGAGGGCTCAATGTTGTTTCAGGGCCTGGTCTGTCAGGGCTATGCTGATAATCGCAGTGGAGCAGAGCAAGAACGGTGGTGGTGGGGTTCATTAGGCACACAGGATTAAGACAACCATCAATCCCTTACTTCTACCACAGACAAATACATCCACACACGCACACGCAAACACACACACACACGCACGCACACACATAGACACAGACACACACACACACACTGAAACATGCATAAATTCTGGCATGTCTCATCATGTATCGTACAGGCACCAGCCATACTAATCCTCATCTCATCAGAACAATCCCCACACATGAGGAAACATCCCATGTTCAAACAGTAATCCAATCTGAATGAGATCATCCCTCCAAATAATAGAAGCTGGTGGTTTAGGCCTTCAGGAACATATCTCTGACTCAGTGTGTGTATAATTGGGTTGAACGTTAACCAATAGTGGACTACCATTTGGATAAATGACAACCAAACGTTGTCCACGCAACAAAAATCCATTGTAAGGTGCAGTGGGTCTGTCGTTGCTGATGGCTACCATCAACCTGCATGCGGAAATGACTGCTGCATTGCTTGTCTTGATTTATAGAAGAGCATGAAACTTGGATATGTTAACGGATACCTATACTGTAGGCCCAATGTTACAGAATGCAACCGATATAAATAGAACCAATATCCCGTTTCAAATACACACCTATAGGCCAATAGAGGTGAGGGTGACAACGCTTTGGTAGAATTGGCTATGGAAGTGTACATCGCAGGCCTGTGTGCCAAAGCCCTTGTGTGGCTGTCCATCACCTACCACATAGGAGCTGCATCCAGGCGCAGGTCTTGTACACCGTGGAGGTGTTGCAGAAGAAGAAGAGCATCATGCAGGCGATGCAGCTAAGGGTCAGCACCATGGACATCAGGACGAACACCGACGCTGCCTTGAAAGCCCCGGACGGGATCGAGCTGAAGTCGGAGAAGCTCCCCACGCACGTGAGCTCCCGGTTGGGCGAGCCGGTGCCGACACAGTGGTGGAAGAGGCCGAAGTAGCCAGCCTGCGGCGTGTTGACGCTGTCCCCGATCCAGTAGGGCTGGATGAACACCACCACGTTGACGATGGCGAAGCAAATGGTGAAGATCGCCCACAGCACCCCGATGGCGCGGGAGTTGCGCATGTAGTTGTCATGGTAAATCTTGGAGGCTTCTTGCGAAGGCAACATGTTTTTTTCTTTTTTCTTTCTTCCTCTCTTCCCACTGAAAGGACCGCTCTCTCAATGGCTGAATGCTGTGCTGTGGTTTGGAGATGTCTGGTGGCCCTGCTGTGGCTTAATGAGCCCTTGTATCCAACATTTGTTAATTACCAATTGAGAATCCCCTGTTCTTTCCAGCGTTATTGTCATTAAGCGGGCCTTGCTGTCTTTCATAGGGTCCAACATACACTAACTAAACCATATGGGGACCATTTTTTTTTACAACACTGAGGGGCAATACATCAATCAAGTGAAATGCTATCGCACGTCAATAAAAACACCATACAGTATCAACGATGAATAATTTACAAAGACCAGGGATTAATATTGCTGTCTTAATGTTTCCTTTCCACGAGGCTACACCAGAAATGAAGCAATGAATCCATTGAAAAGGATATTCTATGTTTCACAGTCGACGGGGAGGGGATGGGGGGCGTTAAAGCCGCGTTGCAAACTCATCCATCAGTCCAGTGCGTTCCTCATCATGCCCGTTATCATCGTTCCGGAGGAGAGATGCGCCTTGTTGCCTAGCGCCAGCGGTGGACCCCGATTTTCCATCCGAGGCATTCGCGGGGTGCTCGCCTCCACCGCTTCGGCAAATGGGAAGGTCAAGGCAGATTTCAATCAAATCAAATACAAAAATACAACTCGCCAAATCAACAGCAAGCCTCTGTCAATTTCCAACAGTCCTTTGCTGTAAATCCGATATCCTCCGCCGTCCCGACTCCATTATCATCCTGTTTTTGTCGTAGCCTACAGTCTCTCTCTCTCTCTCTCTCTCTCTCTCTCTCTCTCTCTCTCTCTCTCTCTCTCTCTCTCTCTCTCTCTCTCTCTCTCTCTCTCTCTCTCTCTCTCTCTCTCTCTCTCTCTCTCTCTCTCTCTCTCTCTCTCTCTCTCTCTCTCTCTCTCTCTCTCTCTCTCTCTCTCTCTCTCTCTCTCTCTCTCTCTCTCTCTCTCTCTCTCTCTCTCTCTCTCTTTGTCCTCCCCCGCTTCGCCCCGCGGATCCCTCGTGCAGACAGTGCGACCGCAGAAGATGCTGATGCTGTACTGATGACAGAAGCGCTGTGCGTTAACGTTCACAGCTGCCCGGGAAATGTACACCAGCGAGTCTCCGCCTCCTTCTTCCCATCAAAAGTTGGGTTATGAAGTATGCTAATTATATAGTCGCTACAGTTAGGCCTACGTGAATAATTGGCTTAATAACTAATCGTCCGATTTGGATATGTTATTTTCAATCAATATAATAACCATAAAGCATTTTAAAAAGTTTAGGGTGCTGTAAGATTAAAGAGCAATACTTTTACTTTCATTAATTCGATTTTTACTCACGATTGCCTTGTCAATCGTGAGTGAGTGAGTCAAATGTGCTGTGAAAATACATTTTTCAAATCGACGCCTCTGTATGAGCCAATTTAGATTTTAGACCGCTCCCGGGTCATTTGCGACAAATCAGGGCCTCGCTTCCCTGATTGGTTGAAAGAATTCACCTACCTTTCCATCAAAGATTTAACACTTCTGAATTGAGCTTACATTTATGGATCATGGAAGAAGCCGAGAGTTTTCTTTGTGTTGTTTTGCTAAATATTTCTCACTTCCACCTTCTGCATTCTCTCTTTATAACCCTTAAATATTACCTACATCACCTTCAAATATGAATTAGCATTATTATAGTACTGTTTCATTTTACAAAGACAGAAAGAAGGCTATGAAAAGTTCTAGAATATAACCAGGAATCTTGGCTCATCCCTCCGACAGCCAAGAGTTTACAATCATTGAGGTTTAAGTGAATCCCCTGTTACAGCTCGAATCGAACAATATCTGATTAAAAAAGAAAATGCTTTTGGCTGAGAGTTATTGACAGGAGGGGGGTTGTGTATCCCCATGGTTATGGCTCACGGCCATGTGATGTGTGACGTTATTTTAGCTGGTATGCATCGTTGATAATGAGGGATGTTGAAATGCACCACATGCCACGTTAGAGTGTCTGAGAAGCTCAACCCTTTGGAAGCAGACAACGACATTAAACGCTCCCCAGATGGTGATCCACAACGATATGTGGTGTTAAGTATAACCTCTTGGCTTGTTGTGATGTGGACATACACAGGGTTTTACACCGCCTTCTTGAATAACGCTATTATTTAAGTAACAGTGAGAAAGTATCCCCAATGGGTCGGTTGACTGTTACACAAGGCACTGTGTGCGGGGTGTGGGCTTAGCTTCCCCAAGGGGCCACGGGGGGCAGGGGGGGGGGGGCAAGGGCCATACACAATTGCTGGCCACCCCCACTGCCCCTCCCCCCCTAATGAGTTGCATATTAATAATTTGCTTAGTAATATTAAAAGTATGCATAATATTGTACTGGTAAGAGTAGAAAATGTGTATGCTGAAGTCACAACTGTAGATCACTAAACCCTAGAATCTCTAGGTCAGCTGAGAGATTACTATGTCAAGGCAGGCGTTGAACAGATTAAATCGGAAACGGTTGACTGTTAAGTCACTTCAGTCAAGCATTCATCATGTCTCAGTTCTTCAATAACAGAGTTCTGTCCACTCTAACTGGCTGTGCATCTGTGTGGTGTGACCAGCTCGGCTGGCTGGCTGCGTAAGTGGAAGGTTTTTTTGGGAGTGTCCTTAGTGTGATTTTTTAAGCAAAGGGAGAGGAACAAGCTGCCCAGCAGTTCTTATTTGTAGTGTTACTTTAAATCTCCCCCACCATTGCTCAACTAACCTCTGGGCTGGTCTGGTCAACGGGCTGCTAATGCTTACCGCTGCACTCTTAGCACGGCTAAACACTCCAGTTGGCTCTTATTCTCGTCTTATTCTGTGTCTTTTGAAGGTTATAATTTATTAAAAGTTTCGTTCTGAAGGAGTTTTTTTTTTTTTGTTCATAATTTTTCCAGTTTTTTCAGGATTGACCAATGTTTATTCAGAAAAGTACAAACGTTCACGACTTCACATAGCCTATGCATTCATCTAACAAGCAGCACACTTTTAAATCCAATCGCCTTTTGTTCTTAAACAAACGTTTTTACTAAACTATTCGAATGTATATGTTTGTTAAAAAAATTGTTTTGCCTACATATGTATCTGATATTAAATGAGTTCATTAAAGAACCATGTTGCAGTTGGGTGTACATGTAGTTTACTTTATATTCCAATGAGAATTCAAATTCACGTAATGTTATGGAATGATTAATAAATAACACGCAGAGAACTTAATTATTGCTGCGATAGAGCACGGCCGTTCTTTTGGGCTGGTGGGGAAACTGCTCCCCCGCCCGAATGCAACGGCATTGTCTGCGTCTTTTGTGTATACACCACTGCTGGGGATATGTTTCGGGCTGCAAATTAATGTTGAATACTTGCAGTGCCTTGACGAGTGGTGATAATTCTTCCAAAATATATATATTGAAAGATTCATGTTTTTTATATGCACGGAGGTCTTCTTTGCAGCTGAAGGCGCCGGGCATGTCTTCAGCCACAGCAGGGCGCTTCTCGTGCCGTGGGGCAGGGTGTGTGAGCGTCTATTACCGTAATTCATACGTCTTTTGCACAGGGCAAGCACGCCCCCTGCAGTACAAGTAACGTTAACACAAGATTTTACTCCGCACCGAACTATATTATCAAAATATATATCAGGTAGGCTACCGGGTGAAATAGAATTCATGAGATTTTTGCAATGTTTTGATATCAGCATCTACTACAGATATATGTCGATTCAAACAGGGAATGTTCTTTGTTTTTTTTTAAATGGTTAAGTTTAGACATTAGGTGAGCCACGTCCACGTGTGGTGTTTCATCCCGTTTTCCAGAATTATTCTTGAGGTTACTAAACATTCCTTCGCCATCCAAGTCCAAAAAACCTCGCGTCCCGCAGCAGGCAGCGTATCAGGTTCTTATACTGCGGTCTGGTCACCGCGGTCCTGAAACTGCCGGTCCTGTTCCATTCAACGCGCTCCGCTTTTAGCTCAGAACACGTGTGCCTTTAAAAGGCGTGGTGATGCTTCTGGTACGTAGCTTAACCAAGAGGAAACACAACCAGTCGTCTGAATGTAGTTGCTCCACGCTGGCAACTGGCTGTGTGTCTCTTATCACTATCAACCCCCATACTCACATCGTTTCGGGAGGAGTCACCCAGCAGCAGGTTGCTAAGTGCTTCACAGACTGTATGAGTCGGCCCAAGACGTGTTTTTTCTCTCGCGTTTACTGGAAGTAAGCGTTTACGTTACACTATTTGAAAATGGCCACAGACGAGTTGTCGTCAAAGTTGAACCGTAGACTCCAAATCGAGGAGGGAGTTGAAGAAGCCGTGGCTGTGGACGGGATGATCCAGCAAAACGAGGAGCCACTGGAGAAGTCCTCCACGGGGAGCGCGGACTCGGAACTGGGCGCTAAACTGCTGCGGCGCGGGGAACTGAACGAGGGAGTGGGTGAGCACCTCCAGCCCAGCATGAAGGTCTTAAATCCCTACACGGAGTTCAAGGAGTTCTCGAGGAAGCAAATCAAAGACATGGAGAAGATGTTTAAACAGTGAGTCCAACATGACGACATGCCTTTCTGAAGGAGCTTCGATTGACCCTTGTTTACTGTGGTGTTAATGGCTTTTCAATTCAATCTTGAAACAACTAAGTAGCCTACCCAGCAATGGGCGTATCAACGGATCAGACTGAACATTGTGGCTCAGCCATGGTAAAGCTCACAGTTCTTATTTACCTGGCTAATAAACCAATCACAACTCGTGGTGTGATAATGACGCGACATGTCGAACACGGCACTTTTAAGGGTGTGACATTTCTATCGATTAGTATTTCTTGGTTAGAATGGTCGATATGGGTGTTACTGGCATTTTAACGTGTGGGATATTAAGTTGAAGAGGCCATTGCTCTTGCAAGAGGGGAAGTGTTCTATCTGCCCAAATATGGATGTCCATGCGTCCTTTACGACGCTGTGATTGAGGAAGCTGGGTAATGATGCATTTCCTCTAAAGCGCTCAGCTTACAAAAGAGCTTGCGCACTATTAGTTGATATTTTCGTTTTCTGTGAAAAGAAAACCATAACGTTCACCCTGTCGGGTGTTTTTCACCAAAATACATTTTCCTTTAGATATCCCACAGTAATTGCTTCTGAACCCTTTATTTAGTCCCAGAAATCAGTCTCGCTGGTGTGCAGGACAAGCAAAGACAAGCAAGGAATCTTAAGAATCAGGTCATGGTTCATCACAGAAAAAACATACATGAACTTCCCTCAAAAGTTAACATGGAAAAATACAGGATTTTTATTTTTACTATTTCTCTATTCTACTGCAGACGGAAGGTGCTTCGTGTTGCAATCAAATTGACAAGTTAAGTCATGTCATTTTATTTGTATCGCTCTTAATCACCAGGTTCCGTCACCAAGTGCGGAAATTGCAGGTGATTTACAGGCCATATATTTATGACACCCCCTAATCCTAATGCCCCAAAGGGCAAGAAAAAAACATCCTTATTTACCAAGGAAGAAAAATCTTGAAGGAACACAGATTGGGGGATATCCTTCCAGGGATAGTTAAGAGGGCAATGGTGGCCATGATTGACATACAAAGTAGTTTTACAAGCAAACATTGTAGTATTAAACAAGACTGAATGAGTATTGTCCATGATGATTGGTTTTCAGGGTTGTGAGCAAGCTGGTAGCAGTCAGACAGGTGTAGAGCATAGCAAGGTGTTCAGTCAGACACGGCCACCCAAAGTTACAGGGATTGAACATTTTGTATGTATCTGTACTCTTATTGGCCAACCAATTAAGTCATTGATTCTGAAGTCTCTAGCCTACTGGGACAGGTTCCATCTTCCCTAGCCGGTAGCGGTATAAAATCTCAATCGGCTCATACAGACGCAGCCCTGTAAACTCGAAACGGATATTCTCAGAGATCATTCACTCACTAAAAGCTCATGGAAGCCATTTCTTATAAACTACATTAATCTAGGATAAAAATGGGGTTACGTTTCATGTTTGCGTTTCTGTCCTTCTTGTGGCTAGGTTCGACGCAGGAAAAGACAACTTCATTGATCTTATGGAGCTTAAACTGATGATGGAGAAGCTGGAGGCACCGCAGACCCATCTGGGCCTGAAGAACATGATCAAGGAGGTGGATGAAGACCTGGACAACAAGCTCAGCTTCAGAGAGGTGAGTTAAGAGAGGGTACGACCCAGCAGCTCTTCACTGATGCACAAACCCCCGCAACCTCCGACCCATGTAAACCCCAAACTTCCACAGAGGTCGTTTTTTTGTTAAAGCTAATTGATATGATTTAGGCGTTGTAAAGAGGGAGAGCAGTCTTCCTCACAACCTGTTTAAACTCGCGTGGCGTTTTTACAGCTTTATACTGACCTCCTGTTCTTCTACAGTTCTTACTCATCTTCAGGAAAGCAGCAGCTGGGGAGCTAGCAGAAGACAGCGGTCTCTGTGTCCTGGCTCGTCTCTCGGAGATCGACGTCTCCACCGAAGGGGTGAAGGGGGCGAAGTCCTTCTTTGAAGCAAAAGTAAGGGCGCTTGCAGGCCACTTTCAGCCGCCATGGTTGTAGAACTGATTGCTGAGTTGCAAACAAAGGCTAAATGAGTCCCAGAAGTTTCTGTACAAAACAAACCTGAGCAGAACACAACTGCAAAACATTGCCAACAACTTTGTTGTGGGGAATTTTAGTCACACTTAGACTTACAGACAAAAATAGCTTCTTTCTGTCTGGGATAAATGAAGTGCATCTGATTTGTACCTAACACTCAATTGGTGCTCTCTATAGTCAACAAAATGAATAGACAGCGATTTCTTTCTTTTTCTCAGCGTTATTTTAAAAGCCTTAGTGGGACATCCGGTCAGAGCCTTAGGAGTTGTGATGTGACAGTGCAATACACTGAACTAAACTAAAGCAAAAAACACAGGCTGAACATGTTATATACTCTACCACCAACAGGTACAAGCTATCAATCAATCCAATCGCTTTGAGGCCGAGATCCGCGAAGAGCAGGAGTCCAAAAAGAAGGAGCTTGAGGAGAAGAAGACCAAACAGGCTGCGTTCAGGGAGCTCCAGTCTGCCTTCAAGTAAAGTTAAATCACTGTATGGTTGCTGTGACCTCCTGTGCCCCTTACCCATTCCCTTTGTTGCTACTGATTCATTCCCTCCTTCGCCCTTCAATTGACATATTGGATTGTCGCTCTTGACTGAAATGTTGAAGTGGTTTTCATATTCCTTTAAGCTTCCTCTTAATGTAATTAACTTAATTATTTTTATATTTACATGTAAACTGAATTGGGGTTATGTCCAATCCATTTATTTTTTACTCTGATTGGTGTTAGGTTTAACCCAGGTACACGTATTGTATTTGTTTGTAGGTGACGGGCAAGAACGTTAATTTCAGCACAAAGTACCAGTCACTGTAGTCCATGATTTGCTTCTGACTAGGTTACTAGTCAATCTCAAGTCAAAACGATCTTGTGGCTTTTACCACAAGGCTGACTGATCACAAAATATGACTTGACCCACCATTCCGTCTGCATAAACCAGGTACTTGGAGTCTGAGACACTTGAATGGCCTAAGTTAGATGCCACACCAATCTTCTCCTACAGGTCTTCCCCTATTAAGAAGTAAATATTTTTTTCTTGTTTCTTTATCACATCGTTGGTGATACCAGATAGATCTAGTATCTGAACCCTGATTTAATCCGACTAGTTATTTTTTCCCTTTCACTTGTGCCATAGTTGAATCTATGGATTCAATGTGTATTTTTCTTGGTGAACAAAAAACAGGATTAATGGGTACATCACAAAGGTCCGTTAGGTATTTGTTGTGTGTAGTGCAATTTACTGCACTATTTAATGCAGGTTTATAATCAGATTTTATGCGTTTGGTATTGGACATTTCATGCTAATGATTTATCGTGTGTTTTTTGCCCTATCTGTATAGAGCTGCAAATAACAAGAAACACACTGCACTTAATTTAACATGTCTCGATTTGTATTTTCACCCTAGCACATGCAAAAAATAGCATACTAAATGTTGTTTGTTTCTTTGCAACACTTCTTTGACTTTAAGTGTCAATCTCGAAGACCTCCAAAGAACTTGGTTAAAATGAATGTCAGTTGAGTCAATATCGCTGATGAAAGCCCTTGTATTTGCAGTATTATGAATGTTACAAACCGGGTGCTGCAGGCGACTTCGCCCTTGTATTCAAATCACAAACAGTGCAGTTAGTGACACTGTTTCCATCACCTAGCGGCAGTTCCCTCAGAGTGTGGTGACGCATCAGGGTGTGCGTAGCTGCGTACAGTTATTTTATTTAGACGTAGCGGCCTCAAAAGAACAAAACGGAGATCTTCAACATTGCCACTTGAAGCTATATCATTGCAGTGATTTGTCGCAGTTTGACAGATGTATTATTCATTTCAATGTTTATTCAAAATATATTTCCTAACGGCATTCAACTAAGAAAGTAAAAAGGTTTTCATTAGATTCAATCAGAATGTTTTGTAATGGGTTACAAAACATTCTAGGTTACAGAATGTAACCCAGAATGGGTTACATTTTACTTTGCTCCTACATTATATCCTCCATTGAGATATCTGAACTGCAAAGTTTCCCAAGAATCAAACATTCCCATCCATGGGTCAATCCAACCAGGGAACCCAGCTTATTTTCAGACAAGTTATAACTACAACTCCAGCCACTAGTGGCTGCTATTTGGAAAACTAACATAGTGCAGCATTCAGAGATAGTATTAAGAGATAGAGTTATCGGAAGGAGAAACACCCTGATCTTTGACAGTTGTTGTTATCTAGTCATGGGGCAATAAACGGATCTGGAGTACCTCTGATTTGAGAATGTAACATGTTTGTTTGTTTTGTTCATTGATTAATCTAGTTTTAATATTGTAGTTGGTTTTGCATTCCTACATTCTTCTTCAATTAAACATTACAATTATCTTTCAGAATAATAGGTGGGGTGTATATTGTAATGCGTCAAATATATTAGTTTCCCGTTGTGTATTATAATCTTTAACTGGACCTTTTTTGTTTTTTATAAAGGTTTATCTAATTGTGATAAAGGGTTTTTCTACTGATTTTATATATGGTTATGTGTTGGGCTTCAAACCACTGTCTGTATGCGGGTAATAATAAACCATAACCACCAACATAATTTTTGTGTTGGTGGCAAGCATTTCAACTTGGCCTTTGTTTTGTCCCCTAACTGCTCAATGTGTGTCTTAAATCGTAAAGAATAAGCAACCTATTTAAACACCAGCCCACCGGACGCTGGCTCCTCTGCTTTAAGTAGGATCACAGTTGCTGAAATCAGAAAATCTGCGGCACTCAACTCATACCGGCCATTTTCTGGCCTTTCTCATTTCCTGGAGTAGGCCTACTTCAACTTCAGCAGCCGTTGAAACGTCATCAAACTGTCTTGTTAGTGTTTTGTTTGAGAGACCCCTAGTGGTAGAAATTACATAGTATTCCTTTATGCTTTCCTTTACAACCCTCAACCTTTAATAAATAAATGAGGACTTGTATTGCCTGTCACTTTCAGTAAATATATACTTTTTATTACAATTAAATGTTAAAATACTAAAACTAAAATTAAACAAAAAAGCTACCGAATTAAATGACGCCACTGAGTTTTTCTTTATTCAATTGTTAGACACTTCTCTTCCTCATTGGCTTTAGTAATGGTGCCCACTGCCCCCCAGTGGATTCAGACAAGAGTAGAGGCTCTCAGGTGACACAACACCGATAGGTATTGTTGCGTGTCCGTTTGAGTGGATTGTGGATGTTGTCAGACGATACACTACGAAGCACTTCAGGACTCTACATCACAGGTATGACTAATCACATACTATTTTTGTAATGCATATCAGCGCAGGTTTAAGCATGCTCACCATAGTCTTGGCATATGAAATCTTCTAAGGGTTGTATATAAAAAAGTGGAATGTTTGTATAGGCCTAGTTTTCACTCTCACTCTCTCCCTCTATCTCTAAATTCATGAATATTTGACTGTAATTTAACCAAGTTACAGCTTAATTTTTGTAAACATGAGTAGGCCTAAATGGATAAGAATGCTGTCATTTTTTAAATGTTTCTTTTATTTCAACCTCTCCTCTTTCCAGGCATTATTTCCTTCCCCTTTGCCCCCCACAACTCCTGGCAAGGAGCCAGTATGCAGAAAGCGCTGTGCCTCCAGGTTTAGTGTCCGGGGCTATCCTCCGTGTCCCGCCTTGTCTCACTCTCACCCCTCTGCACGTCCACTCCGCAGTGGCTGCGCCTATCCTTCCATCACCATGTCTTTCACTGGCTCTTCTTCAAACTACGCGCGCACTCATTGTCAGAGACACCCCAAAGCGAGAGGTCAGTTGGGACGTAATGGCTTAACCCTTTTAGACAAGGATTTTTCTACTCGTTGTTTGTGATGGATTGGATTCGGGGTTGATTTTATGGTTTTTCTTCCGATAGATAACGGGGAGAAGGATGACGGTTATAACAGCTCAGCTGACGTCTCCCCAGGTCAGGCCACTCCAGCCAAAGCTGGAAGGACCCATCAAGAGCTCCACAAAGAACTGCTACTGGCCCACAAAAAGTATGTCAGAAGCAACGTGCATATGTAACAATATCCTTTTTTTATTTGATCAGAGCCAAAATCTCATCCAACGCTCCCTTGTTTTGTTACTATCGTAAGAGGACACAGTGGCTTGCTCTCATGGTTTATGTAATGCTGGCCTCATTAAGTATGCATTAGGCTTTCTCAGTCGCTCTCCAGCATGTGGGTTCTCAGACTGCAATCATACACCTTCTCTCCCTCACGTGGCCCAGTTCCTGCCAATAGAGGCTAGCGTAATTCACGGACCCATCGTTCTTTTTGATTTGACTCTTTTGAATGTGCAAGATGATCCAGCCAGATGAAAAAATGTGGATAAAAAATGTTCAATTTTCTTTTTAGATAATTTAAATCAACTCCTTTATTTAGTCTCTGTTGGTCAAATCTGACTTCCACAAGCGACCTTTTTTCAAGTCTTTATAGGAAATGGCGCATGTAACATATTTAGAACCACCACATTTGTGGATTGACACACCAATGGATGTGTTTTAAGACCCGCTAAACCACGGCTTAGTGCCGGAGGAGTGATGACTCATTCTCACTCCACCCTTCAAGCCACAACCACTCATCCACTATTAGACACGCAGATATAAACCAGGATGGGCGTAGGATCCACTGGAGAGCCCACACGCTCACTTTTAAAATTATTGAATCCGTCAGTGTAAAGTCCACTTAATTTCCTATTGAATCTTGAAGAGTACGACACGATAACACAATCCCTCAAAATATGAGTCAGAACATTTCCCCTGACTTCCAGGTGCCATCTTTCCATATGACCATGGACATGCATGAGTACTGGCTCCGAGGTATCCCAAATTCCTAATGAGTTGCTTGATAACTGCAAAGATATACTAAGTTGATCCTAAAGAAAAATGTGCATTACATTTGACTCTTCACCGTCTTTCGTGTAAATGCAGGAAAATCATGTTCCTGGAGGACCTTTCTCAGTTGTCGGGCACATTTATGTCCAAATATCAAACCCTCAAAGAATCTACTATGCATAACATGGCTCAACCGCTGGCCTCCATGCTGCTCTACTTCTGTTCTTCCGGTGTGTGCGTGACGTCGAGCATGAAACTCTAGAAAGGCTTAATCGTCTTCTGGCTTTGGGAAAGGAGTCTATTGTCATTTTTTTGCAGGTTTTACGCGTGGTTGAAACAAACCCTTACTTTGGCGGGAAGGGGGTATTATTACATTATATTTATTCTGAAGTCCAAGCCTAATAAGGCATGACAATCACAATCTATCTCAACCTTACACGAAGCGACTTTAAGTCAAGATTTTGATTGTTGTGTATTGTAATCATCTTTTCATATGGCCTCGGGTCCAAAATGAACTGATCTGCAGTCGCAGAGTAGGGTGCTGATTACGTTTGCTGGTCAGAAGTAGTTTGGCTTTAATTTTACATTTTGCACAGAGGCCTGGTGCTGAGCAGCAAGTCTGAGCTGCAGAAGGCCCTCGAGAGAAGAAAGAAGCAGCAGTCGGAGAGAACAGAGGGACAGGATAGAGAGACTCCTCTGGATAAGGTGTTGTTAAAACGTCAACAGACACATCTTGAGGTAAGGCTGCCAGATCTTCTTTGTTCATATGACCAAAGAACTGGCTCCATACATGCACTTATACATTTAAAGGATCACAGTGGTTTAGTTGTCGGTTTGGTAACTTTATTTCAGAGGAGGAGACATTAGGATAGAAGCTACAACCCTTCTTCCACTTTCGCCACATAAACTGTTTTTAAGTATTTAATGATCTGGGGCAGCTACTATCGTCTCTCCTCCTGGCTTCACTGGGAAGCCAGGTGTAACCCTAGATCATTTGTTTTCCATAATGGCGCTTCCACTAGTCAGTTGCGGTCGGAGGAGAAATGTAAACGTCATGGAAATGATGCTGCTGGCCGCAATCTCATTTACATTGCATTAACATTACATTTAAATTGTTCCACCCATTTCAATGAGTCGGTTTTATTCAAGGTTTTATGTGGAGTAAGAAAATAAGTTATAAATGGTAGATGAACTGCATTTAAATAGCATTTTTCTAACCAGTGGCCAATCAAAGCAATTTACAATCATTGTCTAATATTCCCCCATTCATACACACACCGACAGCCATGTCATACATGCAAGGTAACCGCCAGTTCTTCGGGAGCACTTAAGGCCCTTACACACCAACCAGATTATTGGTCGTTGGACAGTCTGGCGAGATCAGTGACCTGAGTCTGTTTGGTGTGTGCTGTGTGATCGTCAAAGCCGTCGGTGATCTTTTCACGCTGTATTCTTGTCAGCCGATTGCACAGGTTGAATCGGCCATGACCAAATCGGTCGGACTGCCTTTTCCCGCCAGACTGTCCGACGACCGATAATCTGGTTGGTGTGTAAGGGCCATTAGGGTCTGGGGTCTTGCCTAGGGAAAGCTCGACAGCGGGATAGAACTAGCAACCTTCCGGTTACAAGTCAACCCGGTATGCCTCCTGAGACCCTGCCGCGCCTATAGATAAAGTCTATGATTTTTAAATTAATATTTATTTATGTACGTTGATGTATGATCCAAAGGCAAATGCGGCAGCTTCTATGTATATATACAGTGTATATATATATATATATATATATATAGGTCTATGCCTAGTGCCAACCAAAAGAAGGTGCGCAGGAGATTTCCTTCAAAGCCGCTTACCCCAGCTGGCTTCTCCAGGGGGGGGGTTAGCTCATTACTTAGCCCCTCATGCTACAGGAAGTAATCACAGCTACCCTACCGAACAAAAACAGAGACATGTGCATCCTTCCTGGATGGTTCAGTTCAATCATTACAATGTTTACCCCGCTTTAAAGTATGAAGGGGCCCTTGATGAAACAGTATCTTTATTATGTTGTTCTTTACTTTTTTTGGCAGAGGGAAAAAAAGCACGAACAGCAGTTATGGGAGGGAGCCGAGCTGTTTGAGTTCATCAGAGTTCGTCAGAACTTAAGAAAGACCCAGACACCACACAAGGCTTCTGATGCTGAAGCCGATGCAGCAGAATGAAGGTATCATGGATGGTTGCTGAGGTGGGACCCAGCCGGACTGTACCGATGGATCAGACCTGTTGGCTCCAAGTTGCTGTGACCACAAACCTAGCAAAACCCAGTGGAGATCCTTCGATTCCTTTTAATTGTAGGGGTTGTGCAAGGAGGGTGATGGATGGAATGGCTACAAGAGGCACCGCTTTCTAAAGATACAAGGAACTATTTCCCACCCACCACATCTGGTAGGTGTAGGGACCAGACATTGCAGAAGTGAATGGAGCCCTTTAAGTCTCTTGAAATTCCTTTTCTACATCTAGAACATAAAAAGCTGTAGGTGAAAACAGCTAGAGGTATCTTATTTCGTCTGTGTGCTGGTCAGGAGGTAAGCCGACATTGAGTGATCCAGGATCAGTTAACCAAGCCAGACCATGTCCCGGTATTTAAAGATAAAATGTAATGAAAAACAACTTGACGAGTTGACGTTTGATTACACTTGCCTAGTTATAGAGATGTGCCCTATTGAGATTAGTTTTAGACCAGTTTTAATATTTAAGGTTTATTTGTTTACCTTCTCAGTTTAAACCATATATTCTGTTATATCATCTGCCCTGATCATTATACATCATCATTCTATTCATGCAGCTGTTGGAAATATTCAATAAATTCCTCCTCTTTTACCATCATAATGGGTAATGCCACTGTTGGAGAAACCTACCAGATAG
Organism: Gadus morhua; assembly: GCF_902167405.1. Classification (NCBI taxonomy): domain Eukaryota; kingdom Metazoa; phylum Chordata; class Actinopteri; order Gadiformes; family Gadidae; genus Gadus; species Gadus morhua. The sequence continues at coordinate 27,239,946 of NC_044054.1, forward strand.
GCCAGATGTCTGTATATCTTCAACACACTCTTCTTGTAATAAAAGATTACTTGTTTTACTCTATGGAATAAGCTCTTAACTCATTAATCACAACCAAGAAGAGAATGCAATGAAGTTGTGTTCAACAAAATGACAAAAAACCGAACTGTCCATGGAGCGACTGAAGCTCAATAAGAAGGGACACTTTTATCCTAGCTCTCTCCCCTCCTTTCCTATGGTGCAGCTTTAACCTCTTGGTCCAACTTTGTTCCTGGAACAGTTTCACAGCATGCCCTTCTACATCATCATGTTCGCCACCAATTCATATCTTATTCTCACGTTCGCGTTCATCATCTTTGGAACATATTGGTGAATTAATGCAGAGTGGAAAGCAACCTACCTTCCTCTCTTTGACTCCTTTCCTGCTTCTTTGTGTGTTCTCACAGACTGTTCCTGTTGTTGCACACACTATTAGGTATTTAATGTCATGGTTACATTGCATTGTAATATTACATTGGCTATAATGATTTTATCATAAGATACACATACTGCCCACACCAAGATATATCCAACCCACATTGGTCAGGGTGACCTTAAGCAGCCTTTGTTGTGTGGGCTGTGTTAGGAGAAGGGAAGTTGATTCAAAGAGCTGAGAATAATCATTTGAACAGAGTAAGTTTTGAGCAAACAAATTGGTTGCTAGACAGACGGAGAGCTAAAACAACTATTCCAAACAGAAGATTCAGCCCCTTAGGGGAGAAGGTCATCTAACAGATATTAGTGTGGCCAAACTGCCCTAGCACAGTCAGCATTGAAATAACATAAATAAAAAAGTTATATGAAGGATGAAGGAGTTTGTAGAATCAAAACTGTTTTATATGAAATAGACAGAATATTGATTGCCCCATAAGACCCCTCATTTGGCCACTGGTCGTGGCTAACTCGAATGATAAAACTTTTGATAATAATAAAATAATGATTAATTCATAGACGTTTATGCGTGTATTTGCCTTTAACGTGTCTGGTATAACTTAACATAATATGTTGGCCTATGTACTTCCTTATTCCCAGAGTTTTAGAAAGACACTAAACACACACTTAGAGTTCCCACACGCTGGCCGAATGAAGTCTGACTGCAGACCATCAACTTCAAACCCACGGCAGAGAAGCCACTATATCATAAAGTGTATGTTTCAGTATACTATGGACTTTACAGCCTCAACGTGTCGGCTTCCTCTATGAATAATAAATGAGCGCAGTACCACGTGGTGCGGTGTGTGTATGTGTGTGTGTTGGAGGGGGACTGCAGATTCTTTTGTTCCAAATCAATCAAAAACGAGGAAGACGGACAAGCGCGTGAGCAGCCACATCAGGAACTATTGGTATATTACTTATTCGCGTGTTTCATTGATTGAAAAAGTAGCATTGCATAGGTAGACTTAACTCGACTTTGACTCAAAATGCGTTTGTATCGTCGTGAAAATACGTAGAAAGTTTGTTATCATGTAGCGTACAGAATGTATCGCTCGCTTCTTTGTTTGGGTCGGCAGTTAGCTTGCCCTGGCGTCATAGCCGATCAACCATGCTAGCATTTATGCATCTTTATTCATTTAAAACATCAGATGGCTGGTTTTGTTCAGCGCGGATTATTTAGGGACTAGTCAAACGGTGTTTCGGTGGGGGTTAGGGGTTATTAGCGTTAGTTTTGCAGTAAGCTAACCGGCTAGTCAGTGTGTGCACAGTGAACAAAGACTTGGACGTTCATTTGTCCGTTTAGCATTAAGCCACTTAAGGAAACTTGAGGAGACTCAATCTGCCGACTAATGTTACATTTAGTCAGTCGTGTATTTCCGAGTCGTGTTCGATGAAATTGAAACTGACGTTGATACTTGTCGAGTAAATTGCTACACATGTAAATGAGAAGAGGACTAGCTTGCTTTGTATCAATATGCTAATATGTTAGTCGTCTTCATTGATTTACATGTAGGTTCATTGCACACTGCATTGGTCAATTGTGGGGTTGAAAAAGTGAAAATTTGCGGTTTGAAACGACCTTCTGGGTTTCGTATTGGGTAATCTAGTCAACTAATTGCGATAGTGTCCACCTCCATCAACATATGTGCTATCCCTCTCCTTCACAATCAGGAAGTAAAAGATGCCTCGCAAGAAGACGACCGACGTCTCTGGGAATGGTGCCACTAAGAAGAAGCGAGCAGGAGCCAAAAGAAAAGAGAGGGACTTCAGCAGTGATGACGAATTTGACTATGAGCAGGAGAACAACAAGAAACCCGGAAGACAAACAACCAAGTCTGGCCTTCAGCCCGTTACTGTAGCAGATGACGTCAAGGAAAAGATTGTGAGTAAACTCGCAAATTGCTGACGCGGCATCTTGCACATCTGTTATTGCAATAACGTTAACTCAAGGTTGATGTCTTTGGGGACATTGCTAATTTTACTGTTTTTGTCCCAGGACTGAGCAGAGCTCTATGGATGGTAAGTCAGGCGTGCTGTTGCTCTTTTCAGTACTTTGGTTGTGCTTTTCTAGTCTCAGTTTTGGTGGTCTACGGAGTCTTCCTGAGAACTCCAGTGTTGTACTACAGGGTACTTGTGAAAAATTATCTTGCATCATCAGACTAGATGATTGTCAACATCCACTGATTGTGGTTCTTGTGCGTCTTAAGATATGCATAGTACTATTGAGTGACGGAAGATTCTAACATGGGTTGTAACATTTGTTAGTGAAGTGTATACTAATCGGATGACACATGTTATTGGCAGCCTAAGTGATTGTAGTTACGAGTGGTTCGCATTGAATGAATGAATACTACAGCGTTGAATAGTAGAGGCAGATACAAGGTGGATCTTTAATGCAGCGAATGGTTAACTTGCACCATCAGAAATGTAAGGACATTTGAGGGCAGTTTGAGAACTGTTATTGGCTGGCTTCACCTTTCCTTCTCCAGATCAAAGAAAGGCTAGGTGAGGAGGTCACAAAAATGTTCATTTGTATTACACATCCTCTTTACAATATAAAGACCAAATAAATGGACGCAATACCTCGTCCATTGTCTAAAGGCACATTCACCCGAACCATAAATGCAAAAACCAGTGTAGACGTCCAGGGTTTACCTAATTCAGCAATTAGACTGATTATAATTTGAGGGATAACCCATGCCTGTAGACCAGCACTAGCTTCTCCCTCCTCAGCTCCAGCCAACGTGGCGTTACAATCTGTTTTTAAAGGGCTCTTGGCGTCAGCCCAATGACTCGACTCCAAAAGCTGGCGTAATCTCAACCAGGCATGTCGTGGAATCAGTTCTCACCAGTATGATGCGCTGAAGAAGCCCCCACCGGTGTCACCATCTACACATCGTACCGGTGTTCCGTAATGATATATGTGGAATAAAATAAGTTAATTTCGCATGAAATCCCTTAGAATAAACTTAGAGCCAGGACGTGGGAACAGTATCTCCTTCTCCGTTATCAATTACAATGTCACGCAATCCCCACATACTGGCCAATGCACCAGTTTGTGTAACAATTGGTTTTAGTTAGTTTTCTGCAGTGTGTTCTAAATTAAATTCATAGTGTCCGCAGTATTTGCCAGGGTAACAAAGAAGAAGTCATAATTCTGTCTATAGGGTCCTCAGCCCTTGTCTTCAGGCTATGAATGTGACTAATTATTGGCCATGGTAACAAAGAGGCAATTATTATTCTGCCAGTATTGAATCTTTTTATTTTATTTTTTTAAGTAATAAAACAATTATGTTGCTCACCGATTGAGCCATATGTAATGCAATAGTATGTATATTCTTTTAGCAATTCTTTGTCAACCTAATGGTTATGTTGGACGCCATAATTTCTCACCAGAACTCCTCTAGTTAGTGCTCCCGAGTTTTTAAATTGAAAGCACAAATGCTTTTTTGCAACATTCTTTCATTTTGTTTAGTCCTATTCTTTTTGTTAATGAATTGAATCTGCAACAGAAATGGAATGCGTTTGTATGTATTCTTTATTGTCATTACACTAATGTCTGTCTTTTTTTTTTTGTTATCTGGATTGTTGGGAATCCCTCTAAATTCAGAATAATGACCACTGGTCACTACTTCTCTGTTATTTTACAGAAACTGGAGTACCCCAAGGTTAAAGGTCAGCTGGTTATCTTTGGAGCAACTAACTGGGATTTAATTGGTAGAAAGGAGGTGCCCAAGCAATCAGGTATAATACAACTTAGCTTTGTTTTTTTTCTGCATTTTAGCTATTGGATATATTCAGCTGTTTCTATTGGGTGACATTAATATATTTCTAACAAGAGAAATACTTTGAAAACTTTGAAAAAGATCATGTCAACATGTGCTTGAAATAAGGAATAAAAGGCTACTGGTAGGCTTTCAGGCTTTGGTCATCAGTTTTATTTACTCCTGTAAGGAGTCAATATTTCCCAGTGCGTTCACATAGACTGGTGGCTTGCTCCGTGCTCACGGCGTTCCTTACATTTGCAGCTGCGTTCCGCAACCTGGGTCAGAACCTGTGGGGTCCGCATCGCTACGGCTGCCTGAACGACGTCCAGGTCAGCTCTGTGATCTCTGGTCCCTGTGCCGCCCACAGCCTCCTCATCACCACGGAGGGAAAGCTATGGAGTTGGGGTGAGTCTGATATTCATTGTATTCCACTGAAGACCCGACTAGAAGTAAAGGTTTTATACGTCTCTTATTTAAGTGTGTGAAGTTGTCAGTTTTTGATGATTTCAGCCCCATAAGATGTATTTTTTTTTAGACCCATCTGTTGCAATTTCTAGGCCTGATTTTTTATAATCTGAGGTCATCCGTGAGATGGGTGTAGAGACAATTGCGGTATATCCTAGGGGAATCCATCTTGAGTGTTGATTCCACAGAATTTAAAAGCATTATAATGTATCTATAGATGTTTTAGTCTGATGGCCAACTGATGCATACAGCTATAATGGTGGTTTATGGCGAGTCCCATTCCTTAGCCAAGCAGAAGTAAGAGGCAGATGCCGCCTCTCTGGTAGTTTAGGATTTTGATTTTAGGTCTAATTAGTCTAGATTCCAGGCGTTCTCGTCTCGGGAAGGAACGTCTTGAGTAAATCGCTTCAAATGTGCTGACATTTGCAAGAATAAACTAGCATAGGTAACACTTGGCCAGCATTTTCTATTTGAAGAATATATCACTTACTGGATGAGTTTTATGGATTAACCTTATTGAAATGACTGATCGGGCAGCATTTTGACTACAGATGCATCAAGATCGTTTTAAGCTACAAGCTATTTGAATATTACACATTAATGTAACAGTCAAGCCCCGGAACAGAGGATCATAGCTGTACACAGCATCACTGAGTTATGTAAGGGCAACAGACTTCAGTTATGAGTCATGACATCGATGCACAGTTGTTTCTTTGACTTCTGATGTTATTTTTAGCTACACGCTCCTTCAAAGATTAAGCAAATGTAGTCAACGGCCATTTTTAAATACAGCTAATATGTTAGTTCTGGTAATCATGTTTCTCCTCTTTGTGTGAATACATTAGACATGGTGCTGGTTCTGATATACATGTCGCTCCTCTATATGTGAATACAGTAAATATGGTGCTAGTTCTGGTATGTCGCTCCTCTATATGTGAATACAGTAAATATGGTGCTAGTTCTGATACACGTATCCCTCCTCTATGTGTGTATACAATAAATATGGGGTGGGTTTGGTACTCATGTCTCTGTGTGAATACAGGAAATATGGTGCTAGTTTTGGTATTCATGTCTCTCCTTCTGGTGCCCCCTGCAGGTCGGAATGAGAAGGGCCAGCTGGGCCACGGGGACAACAAGCGTCTTGAGGCGCCCAAGCTCATCGAAACACTGGCCGACAAAACCATCGTGTCCGCAGCCTGCGGACGCAACCACACCCTGGCACTCACAGGTCAGAGCATGTCTTTGTGTACTTGATGTTTACTCGTAGGTTGGATTGGTTCTAGTTAATGTTTGATCGTGTGTATTTAATGTTTACTAGTAGGTCTGACTTGGTCTGTTTTACTTTTATGTTTACTAGTTGGTCTGATTGTGTATTTCACAATCGCGTTGGCTTAGCTCAGGGTCGGCTTAGCTCAGGAGGTAGGGCAGTTGTCTTGTAACCGAAAGGTTGCTAGTTCGATCCCCAGCTCCTCCTAGCTGAGTGTTGGTGTGTCAATGTGTGTATCAACCGATGTAAGTTGCTTTGGATAAAAGCGTCTGCTAAATGTACCAGTAGGTTTGGTTGTGTATACTTAAGGTTTACTAGTAGGTTTGATTGTGTGTGCGTGTGTGTGTATATTTAATGTTTACTAGTTGTTTATTTTCTATACATTGGTATTCAGACATGACGGATGCCAAGCGCCTATAAATTGCTAGTATATTTTAACATCTGAATTGCTTTAAAAGCAAAACAATGCATGGGTTTTTGTGAGTTGGACTTGGTCGGTCAAGTTGATGGGTTTTTGTATTTCCGCCTCACAGAGGAAGGAACTGCATACTCATTTGGAGAGAACAAGTTGGGCCAGCTTGGCCAGGGCAACCAGACAGACGCCGTTCTCAGCCCAGCTGCGGTAAGTCTCCCATCTCCAGTTAGAAACGGTTAAGTAAATGCTTGATTGCGCTGTGAAACCTGCCTGGGAGGGTTACCAGAGGGCGTTGATGCCCCAGTGCCCCGCGTTTGGGTATCAGCCTTTAATTAATTTGATGGTTTCCATTAGATATCCTACAACGGCCAGCCGCTGGTCAAGGTGGCCTGTGGCGCGGAGTTCAGTATGGTGGTGGACTGCAAAGGCAACCTCTACTCATTCGGCTGCCCCGAATATGGACAGCTAGGTAAGACGGGATTTGCCGTGTGTGTGTGTGTGTGTGTGTGTGTGTGTGTGTGTGTGTGTGTGTGTGTGTGTGTGTGTGTGTGTGTGTGTGTGTGTGTGTGTGTGTGTGTGTGTGTGTGTGTGTGTGTGTGTGTGTGTGTGTGTGTGTGTGTGTGTGTGCGTCCCCCAAGTTCATCTGAAATTAAATAAATAATAATTTTACAGTGCAACTACCTCTCCCCATTATTAACGCCGCCCCTTGCGTCTCCTCATAGGACACAACTCTGACGGAAAGTTCATTGCCCGCGCGCAGCGCATCGAGTTTGACTGTGAGCTCATCGCCCGCCGCGTGGCCATCTTCATCGAGAAGTCCAAGGACGGCCAGGTGGTGCCGGTGCCCAACGTGGTGGTGCGGGACGTGGCCTGTGGGGGGAACCACACGGTGAGCCCCCTCATGAACACCGCCTCTTCTGATACTCTGCCGGCTCCGAGCCGCACGTTTGTTTGTTTTTCTTTGTTGTTCGCTCGGCGTGCTCTAAGGCTCAACGTTTGCCTCTTTGTTTGTTCCAGTTGATTCTAGACTCCCAGAAGCGCGTGTTCAGCTGGGGATGGGGGGGCTATGGCCGCCTGGGCCACACGGAGCAGAAGGACGAGATGGTCCCGCGGCTGGTGAAGCTCTTTGACTTCCCCGGCCGCGGCGCCGCCCAGATCTTCACTGGCTACCAGTGCTCCTTTGCTCTGAGTGAGATGGGTGAGTCAAAGAACTGTGTTTCTTCATGGATACACTGACCTGATATTGAGTGAGACCGCTTCCCAGTCCGCGCCATCTAATGTTGGCCCATTTGGTTCACTGGAAAACAAATGGAGTTTATTAATGTTATCATACTATACACTTTATTATGAATAGGGGTTGATTAAATGATATTCAGGGCTTTTCCTTTCGGTCTTTCTACCCCACTAGTATATGAAGTAGGGTCCTTTTTTAAATCGATCAGATCAAACAGTTTTTCATTAATTTCATGTCCTTTTCTTCCTTTATAGGTGGTCTGTTTTTCTGGGGGGTAACCAATACTTCCAGAGAGTCTACCATGTACCCCAAATCTGTCCAGGATTTGTGTGGGTGGAAGGTCCGAGGACTGGCATGCGGGTGAGTGTTGAAGTGCCCCTGAACCTGAACTCTTAATGTTATGTCTTCTATGATCGGCTTAGCGGGGTCGGCTTTGCTCAGGAGGTAGAGCAGTTGTCTTGTAACCGCAAGGTTGCCGCGAGAGTGTTGATGTGTCCCTGAGCAAGACACTTAACCCTAACTGCTCCTGACGAGCTGGCTGTTGCCTTGCATGGTTGACTCTGCCGTCTGTGTGTATTAACTGATAAAGGTCGCTTTGGATAAAAGCGTCTGCTAAATGTAAATCTTAAACTTGGTTCTTAATCAACCTTGATTGATTCAGGAAGTTTCATTGAGGCAACTCTTTTACCAGAGAGCCATTGCAATGCGTAATTCATCCATGCAACGCTTTCTAAGATATTCAACTTGAAAACATTAAGACCTAGAGTGAAGAGACGTAAATGTATAAACCACATATGATCCCACGCATATACATCTTGTGTGTCCTGCTGATGGCAGCATTATTGAGTCCCTTCCTCACTGTGTGAATCTATGTTTTGATCCTTGTAGAAAGAGCAGCATCCTTGTTGCGGCAGACGAGAGCACAATCAGCTGGGGTCCCTCACCTACCTTTGGTGAACTGGTAAGTTCTCCTATTGATGGGATGCACCGATTTATCAGCCATGCGCCGTTCACCTTGTTACACATGTATATATTCAGGGGTGCACATAACTGGTACGCACGTACGCATGCGCGGCCATAACCGGGGATGCTTAACGTCACTTGTGTCACTACAGCGCTTTTGCGTAACTTACGGGAGATCGGAAAAAAACGAAACGACAAAATACATTGAGCAGCTACTTGTGCGTTCGCCACCTGCAAAGAAATGGAGCCGGAGCAGAAGAAAATGTTTTTTTTTTTTTTTAAAAAAAGGGGTACCAAGATGTGCCAAAAAAAAAAGGTGACGCATAAAACCTCTGTGAAACTGGGTACGTTTCATAAGATCCGATGTTACGTTTGGAGCTATGTCTGGGGTGCGTACCAAACACCATCTCCTGGTACTCAACTGAGCAACTCTATAAAGAAGTTATGTGCACCCCTGTATAAATTCAGTGTCAACCTGAAGGCATCTTAGTGCAGGTTCTGTCCCCCTATGGGGGGTTTATTCACTGCCCGCCCCCTGTGCATTCAGGCCTGGCGGCTCGTAAGAAGATATAATTGCTCACTGGTTTAAAAAAGGCATTGTTTTACTTATTTGTTTTACTTTAATCCAACAGGGATATGGAGACAACAAACCAAAGTCTTCTACAACAGCCCAGGAGGTCAAGACCTTGGATGGAATCTATCCAGAGCAGGTGAATAATCAACACTTCAGCCGTCCCTAAATGTATTGGTTCATCTTGTCTTCAATGAGGACTAATAACCTTTTTAGATGCTTGATGGTACCGTCCATGACTTACTTGCATATGATATTTCACATGAGTGACATCAAAGCAACAACATTGACCTGTTACTGTTTTGTCCACGCAGGTTATGATGGGCTACGCTCACTCCTTGATCATCGCAAGGGCTGAAAGCACGCAGGACAAGGAGAAACTCGCAAAGTTACCCGAGTACAACCCGCGGACACTTTAAAAAAGGCTCCCGACACGATCCTCTCACTCACACGCGAAAAAAGGCCATCTGTTGCACAGCAGGAGACATCTGCCCTCACGTCCCTGTCATGTCATTAGTGTACTACCGGGGTCCCGATCAGGCTGGAGGGGGGGGGGGGGGTCTTGCGTGTCGGGTAACGCACACAATCGTTCCTGTGGGAACAGCGTAGATACGGCGCAAGACCCCTCAGGCGACGGTCAAGGTTACCCAGACATGTCTTTATCTCACCACTCTACACCTAATGCTAATGAGTTGTGCTTCCTCGGCCGACAGGTTATATCCATCCACAGAACCATTTCCCCGTTTTTATTTTTGAAGAATCATTTGATCTCGTTCTTTCTCCGTCGGTGCTACATGACTCCATTCCTGTGCCTTTGTGATTTATTTTAGAAAGATGTTCTCCAGGAGTGACCAATTGTTTTTGTTGTCCCAAAGACGTTTTTGTTTTCAGTGGTATCGCCAGGTCGTAGTGTGAAGCTGCCAGGGAATGATCCAAAACACGTACGAGTCATGGGTGCTTTGGGTTGGTGCTGAACTGTTACATTCCCCCCCCCACCCCTTTTTAAAGATGCGTGCATCATAACGCATCTTTGTCCTCACGTTTTATTCGCCGTGTTCTGAGCGATGTCGTCAAAGTTGTCTTTTTCGGGGTTTCTTTTTTTTATACGTCTATTTTAGCCGTGTATTTTTGGTTGTTGTAATGATAATAAATTTGTCAATTCATGATCGGCTTACTTTGTTTTATTCTCTTGACATGTCGTGAGACAAACGATAGAATAGATAGAAAGTGAAACAGGACCACAGAAAACAAAATGGGAAAACGCTTCCTGAATGACATATCAGACACCTGAAAGAGTCCTTTGGACGAGAAGCCCCAGCAGTAACCCCCAAGCCCGTGGCCTCACCAATGGAGCCAGACGATTCAGAGGGATCGTCGCTCTGCTCCTACGCCTAGGATTGACGTTAACGCACACATTACTCAGTCCACTTCAATGCATCTTATAAATGATAATACAATAGAGCACAACTCTGACTGCACCATTTAGCAGATCTGGTTCTGGAAGTAAATTTCCCGTTGGTTTTAAGCCTGGTATCAAGCCAATGGTTTGTCAAGATAGCCGTGACAATATATTTTATTCCATTAGCACATTTCTTGCATCTTATAACCTGTCAATATTAATACAAGTTGTCATTCTATAGCATTGTCATCGACATGGTAAGGTGGTTACTTCCGGAACCACATTGCTCTATAGAAGTTCAAACTAAAAAGTCATTGTAACGAGTAACTTTTATTTGTAAAAAACATTAACTTAAGATAAAATTTAAAAAGGGTTCAAATTAGAAAACTCAATTGCAGTTGAAGCAACAGTCATCACCTCAAACCCTTTAACTTTGATGCAAAATGTTTTGCAATATATCTTGAAATGTTTACTGTAAAAGTGCAACACATTCAGACATGCTTAGAACTGTCAACTAAGAAATAAATTGGTCCAGCGTCTAGCCCTGTAGGTTGTTTCTGACCGATAGAATATTGACCCTTAAACATCACATTTCAAATCGGAATCTGATCTATACCAGGTGTGATAAACAACAATCCCTGTAACATCTATAGATGCAAGTACTAGCTGTTAAATATTTGTGCACATAAACTCACTCTGGACAGGTGGAAACACCGCCCCCACAGACTCAAAGGGTCCAAGTGAAAGAAAAAAAAATTTGTTTACAAATATTAAAACAATGATGGTGAAACAACTGAGTGAGTATAACACAAGTCATGTAGCAGATCTTCTTTTCTGTCGATGTTTAGTTCTGTTTGTTTTGGCATGAGAGTGTGACAAGAGGATCCACAGTGTAAGCCATTGCAGCCATCAGGGTCACTACCGTTGAGCCATTTGGGTGCTTTGCAAGCCCAAGGAACTGGGTAGGGAATAGGGGTGGCTGGGTTGAGGGGGGGGGGGGGGGGGGTCACCTGCTTGCAAGCTGTGAAGACGCACTAGCCTCTCCATGTTGCATTCTGCAAAGTTTCATCATGTCCCAAGTTTGAGTCCCAATCCTAATTGACGCGGATCCCTGAGATGAAAGGTAGTCCGGTGGAGACCTTCTTCTTGTATTCCACGTAGTCCTCGCCGAAGAAGTGGATGAGGGACAGCTCCTCCTCCTCAATACGCTCACGGAAGAAGCGCCAGCTGGCTAGCGAGTAACCCAGTATACACACCGGGTTGAACAGCATCACCTGCAAAGCATAGCAAACATCGGCTTTAATTCACAGCATAGAGAAGGACAATGTTGTCATGGTGATGTTTGTCTATTTAGATACACACACGGCCGCTTTAATATTCCAAGAACTATGGTCATGCATTAGCTGACGTTTGAGTTAATTTCCAATTCAATAACATATCCAAATAACTCAATTTATTTTCTTCTTAACCTCTTGAACGACCTGCCGCTCTGCGTTTGTAATCGCAGCCCAGTTCAAAAGAAGGTACTCCTTGCACGGTGCACCTCAAGGCCGTGTGGACTGACCTGGGTTCCTATGCTCCAGTAGAACCATCCTACGTATGAGGGGTGTCTGAACATCGAGTAGACCCCGCCGGTGACCAGCACGTGGCTTTGGGCCTTCTCGTTCTGCACAATGTGGTTGAAGTTGGAGCCGGCCGTCAGCATGGCCGCCTTGCGCAGGCACTCCCCGCACATCACCATCAGCAGGCCCAGGAGGCTGAAGTAGCTGAGCTGCTTCAGCTCTGGAACAGTGAGGAGACAAACCATAGAAACCAACGTACAGTCAGGGCTTTCATCACTCGGCATGTGTAGTCGTTGGAAACTATTGACATGGCGACACAGTGACAAACCATATTTGTAGTGAGTACGCACACTTGAAGAACTTTTTTTCTTGTTTTCGTTGTTTGATGGAACAATTGACTCATTAGGGCTAATGCTGTAATATAATACTACCGTTCATACTCCCAAAGACAGTTTGGTAAAATGCCATTACGCTAGCATGGCTTTGCTCACTCAAATATGTTTTTATGTTGAACTGTAACTTAAACCTGAGGAAAACCTTTCCAAACTGCTGCACTGCCTTCAATGTTTTCCTACCGGGATTTTTTGCTCGATTGCCGAAATGCTTATATTTGTTAATTGTTTGAAACAGTTTTGAATATCCAAAATCAAAACTGATAGCTCCGCATTACTTCAGTGTCGATATCTCACGGTTTCCAAATCCGGCACAAGATAGAAGAATGATGTGTCCGCCTTGCAACCTAACTAACAACTCAAATACCTAGGAAGCTGTACCATACATTGTCATCAGGTTTATAGATCGAAGGAAACCGTGACAAAATCAGACGAGGCCCACCTGGAACCAGCATCTTCTCTACGGTGAACTCCACCCATGAGGACACTGCAGCCAAGGTGTACTCAATGCTGTGGTTGAGCAGGAACGAGTCGAGGGAGAGGCTGTGGGGGTTGATGAAGGCTGTTACCAGGTACTCCGAATAGTGGAAGAAAGACAGGGAGCACATGTACCTGTCAACAGGAGATTCATAGTCAGCTCAAAACAAAACAAAGACTTAACATTATCCTTGCAAGTAAAACAATAAAAAGTACACCACGTTTGTGCCTTGTTATCCAACATGTTACAGTAAGCGCTAAGATACTAGTAGAAACTCTAACATGGGGTATCATACCAGCCAAAATGTGTCCAAGTGGATGGCGAAAGGCTTATCAGTAAGCCACATCCGAAAGTAACCCCCAGAAAGCAGGCTCGTACAGCAACCTAGAACAAAGGGAGATGAAGCAGTCTAAAATAAACAAGCCAAGATAAATCAGCAAACACAGATACCCCAAATCACAGAACAAACACGCAACATTACATTAAGTGCAAACTTTTATTTATGTTCGACTCACAAAGCAGGAATTGATGCATACAAACTCATCAATAATCACGTTATAAATATATTTCCCCTCCCATTAAAAAATGGGTTAATCTTCACAGTAAATCGCAGTTACCTTCTTTAAAAGCGAAATTAACCTAACCTGTCCATTCACTGTGTGGATTTCAAGGGTTTGGGTTAACCTGAACCCGAAAATATCATGACAATTTATGCTCTGTAGCTAACCTGAAAAGAGCGGTTAATGTTTGAGTATAAATCATGTGAATGATTGTCATCTTGACAACCTCTTGCCTGACTGTAGAACATTTGAGTGAATTTAGAGCTCCACATAATCCAAAGAATCCGGACAGTGTCATATTCCTCTAACTCAAAATAGACTGACAGTTTGAATTTAGGATTTCTTAACCTGCTTACTGGAACAGTTCCTCTATTTATTGTAAATGGAAAGCAGTGCCCAGTAGTATAACAAATATATATATATAAATAATCAAAACCACATCGGTCCTTTGTTTTCCATCCCCATATTAAGGAGTTAAATTCAGTTCTGATCAACTTATAATGAAATGCAGAACTTTTCATTCATATTTAAAAAGGACACATTGCCATGCCATTTAATGCCATTTAATGCATTATCTCAAATCGAAAGGATAATACATCGTCTATTGCCCTCAAATTTCAGATGGAGAGTTTGAACAGGACAGTTAAGTAGGTCAAGGCCTACGCGACAATAATAATACACAACAAATACACAGTTCAAATGCCAAACTTTGCTACAAGTAAAACTGTTAAAGTGTCTCATTTGACATAAAGAGTCACATATAGTTACAGTACACGAATAACTTGAAGTTAAAAACAAGTGACAGGGGCGGAGACTTTACAAGGGATGACCATTTAATGACAATAACAAATAATAAGTAGTTAAAAGGCTGCTAGATAAGACCAAACATGGCTGTCTGAAGTTAAACCACTTCCACCGGCTCAGTTGTCTATATTTACCACACACACACACACAAACACACACACACACACACACACACACACACACACCAAACAACAGTAATCCTAATCCACCTTTAGTAATAAGATTAACTAACGTTAGACAGCTAGCTAACAGTGGCTGCAGCTATGTCGCCTACATCGTTAGCTATGTCACATTAACCACGTTTGAGTTATTGTCCTGGCTTATATATTAGTCGATGCATGCATCTGCATATGCACAAAACAAAAATAGGAGACACACATGCTATAGGAATTGCATATTCTATGCAGAACAATGCAAAGAGGCGTATGGATAATGAAGATAAGCCTTACCTTGTACAGCGGTCCCTTGTAAACAACTAGCAAAAGGCCATTGATAACTGCAATGTAGATTGCAATTACAATTTTTCCAGGTGTTCCCGTGAGATAATCAAACACCCAGTCGATATGTCCAAATGATGTCCTTATCAAAGGAATTATTAACACACTTAGACCCAAGATAAAGCTTTTTATACTTATTTCCCCCTCCAGAACCAACTTCCTCCCTGCCATGATGGAGACCGTAAAAACGCGGATACACTGTCGCGATATGTTAGGTAGACGGGATTTATCTGCTCTTTGCACTGTACCGGCTCCGTTCCAATTATCTTTAGCTATTCTTCACTAAGATTCAAGTATACGAGCGCTAGCTGTCAGGAGTTGAGCACGACGAAAAGAGCAGTGGCCGCTCGTTCATCCAGACCATATTGAAGCTTCAAGCAAACGAGCACTAGCAGCTAGTGGTCGAGCCCGAGCAAAGGACCGGTGTGAAATTGGAACGTCTGAGACACGTCATAAATTGAGACGTCGACTGTTGATGACGTCACGTTATCAAATCAGAAGCTTCCGACTTCATAGCCAAGCAGCCAGTTTGTTTTATGTGGCTATCCCTTAGATTTGCAAATATCACAATCGTTTAATATATTTTGATAAATATAATTGCTTGTCAGACCAAATTTCATATGCAAATGATTAAATGAATCATGGGTGTAAAAACATTTATTTTCAACGATTAATCAATTACATTTCTATACACAATATATTTCAAAACCCTTTTTTGTAGTATTTTGTGAGCAAGGCAATATTATGATGGAATGCATGTTTTACAGTACCAAGACAGTACATATAAACATAGGACATACATTACAGTAATTGTGAATGGAGGAATCTGCGGTCTGGATTTCAATAAACATTTACTTTCTCATTTTTTACCGTGGCATCATTTTGATTGTAAAAACAGTAAAATAGTTCACCTATTCCAGATTTGATTATTGATGAGCCAAACATCAGTATAGTTCACTTGGTCCAGACTTGGCCGAGGGTGCCACCCTAGCCTCTCCGCTGGCTATTTTGGCCGGGTTATCCTTTCAAATCTCCCAGCATCTCTTTAAACTGCTTCTTATGGTGGGGATGAACAAACTTTTCAAAACCTGAAAGCAGAAAAAATAAGAAATCAAAACAAAACAAACCACCCAATGACTGATACACAAAATACACATTTGACATGGTAATACACAGGTTCATTTTCATGTTCCCTTTTTTTAACCCAAAGTGTATGAGGAGACAAGATCAACTATTTTATTTCTTTTCTCGAGCGACTGACATGGCGAATCTCAGCTCAAAGCGATACGTTCATCACACGGCCTTACCCTCTAGAAGAACCAGGTTGTCATCCTTCTGCGTCAGGAGGCCCACTGCGATGGTGATCAGGCTCTCATAGTCGTCGTCTTTCTCGTAACGCCGCATGGCCAGAAGAAGCTGGTTGGACATCTCCGCTCCGAAGGTTCCCTTCACGGCTGCCAGAAAGCTCTCCCTTGGACCTTTTCCGTCACCTTGTGAAAGACGTCACAGAATGCGCGTTTACAGCCGACGCAATCAGAACGGAAAATGGCTGCAGGAAAACCTGATGATTAATTTGCTGTAATTGGTTGCAATGTGCTCATCCCAGTCTGTGTGTCCGGCATGCTGTGACCCTTGAGGAGGAAGTGTGCACTAATTGTAATCTACCCGTCTGGCCTGGTCTATGCAAATGCCCACTTGAGGTGTGGACGCCGAGATGCTGGCCTCCCTTGTTGAGCTGCAGACTGGTGTTCAGCTGATTGCCAGGAGGGCCAGAGTGGGAGCTTACACCGGGTCGCCCCTTGTTCGCTTAAAAAAACGCATAATGATGGTTATTGGCACATTATACTAACGAAAGACCTTTCCAATTTACAATGTCATTTAATTGCAACCCATTGTCCCCCCCCAGCGCTCGTCAGCCCAGAGGGGCTCGAAATGGACCAACATGGTTGATGCGTCGTGAGTCAGACTGGTGGATGGGCTGAGTGCAATCAGTGGCGGTGCAATGTATTCACGTCATGAAATCTGGTCCGTGGATCAGAAAATATAAGGCCAACACATTGGAAATTCTACATGGGCATTTCCACCAAATGAAAAATGGACAAGCCAAACTGCTCTTCCACAAGATCTTTTTTTAAAATATTTAGTTAATTCTCAACCTATAGAGGAAGTGCTCTGTGATACATATTTGAGGACTTTACCGGTCTGTTGCAGAACTAGAGCCTCCTTCTCCTCCTTGGAGAGTGAGTCCTCTTCTTTGTATCCACAGCCTTGACCCGTCAGCTCCTGGCATTTCTCATTAAATAACTTCTTATGGTGCGGTCGAAGGAATTTGTAAAGTCCTGCAACATTTGACAGCTGGTTATTAGCCATTTATAAATATACAGGAGTAAAAATTATGAAGTAACTTGGACTAGGATTATTGTTTTATTTCTCAGTTTTTTTTCAACGCATTTTATAGAAAAATAAGCTGTATGCTGACAGAGTGGTATTTTCATACGAATAGCCCATGGGGAACCACACGTTAGCTGAAGATATTAATACAAACATTTGAGTCTGAACAGGGACAATATGAGATGACCCAGTTAAACTGTAACACCATGAAAGAAGTACTTGCATGTTTACATCTTCTGAAATGACTCGCTTCTGATGTGCACACACACACACACACACACACACACACACACACACACACACACACACACACACACACACACACACACACACACACACACACACACACACACACACACACACACACACACACACACAAAGAGGGGAACTTGCCACGGTAGAGGACGTGGGTGTTGGCGTCGACCAGGAGGACGGCGGCCTCTGCCTGCAGTACGCCGAGGTCGTCCAGCCTTTTGTAGGCCTGCAGCGCGTCCATGACCTTCTGGTAGTTCATCTGGCTCAGAGACTTCCTCATCTCCGTCAGGAAGCGCCGCGCCTTACTGTGCGTGTTCTCCTCCGACGCACCCGGCGGAACGCTCTTTTTCTGGAAAGAGAGATTTGGTGTTTTGGTGTCAGTGTGTGTCGATCGCAACGTTATGGAGGGTTGGATGCAAAGAGTAATCAATTGAATCGGTATACGTGACCTTCTTTGAGCTATAAAGTAAACTGCTTTGATGAAATGATGGATGAAAATTATTAAATCATAAAAAAATTAAAAGATTAAGTGATTTAACTATTCTACTATTCTAACTACCGGTATTCGTGCTATTCTAAGTAATGGTAATACGTTTATGCGGTTATTGGTTATTTTGGCATGTATTTCCTACCTGTTCCTGGACCAGTTTGATTTTCCGTTTCCCTCCCCGAGATTTATCATCCATGTCTTTGTCATGTTGAAGAGACCGTGTGGACAAACCGCTGGCCTACAGCAGGTACACAGTAGAAGAGGACATAAACACAAACTACAATCAATAAACAACTCAATGCAATGTCTTCATTGCGTAAAAAACACAATAAAAAACATTGGATCAAACACTATATCAGATTCTTTGTTGTTATTCTTACACATTTTTACTAAATATTCATTTTATATGGAATCCTACCATCTCTGCCCCCGAGTTCCCCACTCCCTCTCCCCCATGCTGCCTGTCACTGTGAGCCAGGGCGTCCATCAATGTCCCAGGTCTCTGGCTGCTTGGCATCTCGGTGCTGTACTGAATAGACAGCCGGGCCATCCCATCGCCTCCCGGGTGCTCATCTGACGGACAAGAAGGCCAAAAGACACGTTGAAAACTCACTTTCCCTACCCTTCATTTATGTGAATTCATAACAGAGGTGTAAGACGTACTGTCATTTTGGGTCAAAATACTTGACGCATTTTAACTATCATGAATTCGCTGTGATACTCACTCAATTTCCTCCTTTTGAGACTAGGAACGTGGGAATCCAGTAGCTTGGCCTTCTGGGCCGCGAGGGGAGCCTGAACACTATTGCTTTGACCTCCTGAGCAGCCAGTGGAGCTGGAACACAGAGTGCCTGGACCGCTTGAGGAATCCCTGCCGCCGGCTGCCTTAGGAACCAGAGGCCTCTGGAACACACAATAACAAAACATGCGGTTTGTAGGATTCATTTATCACAGAAGTATTCAAATAGACTTTGGTTTGCGTTGCATCTCTGACCATACCATTTTTTGGGCCACTCTGAAGAACTGAGCGACATCACGGACCATATTGCCGAAGTTGTCATATCTGCGTATGTAAGGCCTCAACCATTTGGGCAGCTGGGCTTGGACATCTGCGTTTTTAAACCTGGAGGCACAGAAAAATGTGGGGAACGGTATTTTTCTTAAGAAAACATGACATATTTAAATAGACATTCAATTAATTCAAAACAATTAAAAAAATAAAAGTGATCAATTCCTCTTTTAATTCATCCAAATGATTCATTATTTGCTTATCTATCCTAAAATACTATGCGGTTTGGATCACATTGCCAGATGTCATGGGCATATATAAAAGCAAAAGTGAAAATAGGGGGAATCTATGGATTTCCAGTGGAAATCCAGTCACTATGAATCTTTTGGTTGGTTTTAAATCATTAACAGTTATGTGTATGAGAGTAAACATCAACATCACATGCATATATCCCGCCGAAATCCAAAGAGTAAATAAATACAAAAATTGAATTTCATGTTGCTTGTCAAGGCATCTGCAGGAAACAGATTTTAGATGGATGATCCAAGTGATCCCACCAAAATTAAATATCACTTATTTCAAGCTCCTGACACAACAATTAATCACGATAATCTCCTCAAAGCAGCTAACCTTCGGTCACAAAGGAATATGGCGCCGTAATCCTCCTTGTGCCTGATGACCCGCCCGATGGCCTGGTTGACGGCCCGAGATGCCTGCTGCCTGTACCAGTCTGAGCCGGACAGGCACTGAGGAGGACAGCACAGAACACACCCAGAGCACTGACCAACCATCCGAAGACCCTAAGATCCCCCAGAGCATGGACTGAACCTCTTCGACCTTCGTTCTTTGGATCTAATTGTTGCTTTGAGCTGATTGTGATGATCGTTGATCGCTTTCAGTTTGTCAAAATCACTCTATAAATTATTAAGATGATTAATGCCGTCATCTTACCTTGACTCCAGGAATCTTCTTCCTGCTGGTCTCATCCAGGAACTGCATCTTGAGCATGACCCGTGGGTCCATCTTAGGCGGGAATGGGAGGCCAGTGATGATGACCGCTCGGCCATAGTTGTCAGAAAAGTCCAGCCCTTCGCTGGCCTGGATGGAACAATGGAACAAATGTAAGAAATGTACAGTCATCATTATGGCCATATGCGTATTCATTATTAGTAAAAAATGGGACAGAACAATTCTGGTATTCATTGTGATGTACTAGCTACTGAACAAAGTTGTGTGCTTTTGGAGTTTAAATGTTAACCTGTAACAACTGTAACAGAGTTCTAGTTGGATCATGAAATCACCTTTCCACGACACACAGCAAAAAAGCTGCCTCCCTTGGATGTTGCATCGTTAACTTGGTTGTAATAACCCTCGATAACCTAAAAAAGAGAGCATTGTATTCATCAGTTCAATCCCAAAATGATGTGCAATAATATCAACAGTGCAAACACAATACACATTTATGCCAAGGGCACCATGTCAACAACCAATAATAGTAAATAAAACTTCACCTACTTCACTGAAATTGCTCTTCCCCTTAGGTTCAACAAACATTGGTTTCATGTTTTCAATGCGACCTGCATGTCCATTTGCCTAGAGAGATAAACACAAATGACATCAGACATATTCGAGATTCAAAGCGATATAATGTCCATGAGAACTCAAGTTGCTTCAGAGTTGATGCTCAATGGCCTGATTCCCTCAGGTCCCATCATAACGCCCAGGGTTTCTGTTCAACCAACTAGGATTCAGCTCACCCTCCAGAACTCCAGAGTCTTGTCCATCACCGGATATGAGGGGAAGAACACCAGAAGTCCATGGGGAACCACACGGCCAAAGTTGGCTGAAATATATTGATACAAATATTTGAGTCGGAATGGGACCAAATTTAATTAAACATCTTGTGAGAGAAATGCTTGCATGCCTATAGCTTCTGAAATGATTGGCTTCTGTTGTGCTTACCAACTGTGTTTCCCAAGGAGGCCATGTTTTCAGGTACAAACCTTAGAGGCACACAGACACAAACAAAAACACCTGTTCAGCAAAAGCAAGTCAAGTGTTCACTGATCCGCTGTGTACCGCTGGGACTGCGTACCTGCGGTCGTAAGTGGAACTGAGCTGCACGCCGTCCGGTCCTTGGTCCACGACGCCAACGAAGATCTGGTCTCGCTGGATCACATGAGTGTTCTCCAGCGCTACGGGGAAGGGACTGGCGACATGGAGGCCAGAGGGGAGACATTCACAAGGGGTGTCACAATACAGGGTGGCTACAATTCATCCTGGACGCAAGCACATGCCCCTGGCCAGCTATGAGTCAGGTCATCGAGGCCGGACCTCTGTAATTCTTTTAGAGCTAAAACATAAAACACAACTGTATAAAAAAAAAAACTGTGGTTGAGAACTTCTCAGAGATGAGTGCATGCTTGATTCAGTTTGGACTTGTTACTTTGTGTCTGCACTATTTCTCGATCCCTGGCTAAGGCCAGGGATCACGACGGACAGACCTACATTTGCATCTCCGCTGTGAAAGACTGAAGGGGCGACAAGGTGCCACTGGTCAGGATTATGCTGCGCACGCCTTGACGCTTGAGGTCCTGCATGCTGAAGCCAGGAGAGAAACACCAGTAGCTCAAGATGTTGCCTACAGGATTGGATAAAACATAAGGAAATCAACCAATGAGGTACACTCATTCATAATGACGATCAATGTGTAGTATCTGGTAGAAATGTATTGCAAACACAAAGTTGTGGGAGCTCAAAGATTTAAGAGAACACACATTTGCTTTTAAACATAGTTTAATAGATATAGTGACCGATATTCAATTGAATTCACTTTATTCAAAAAGATAGCTATCCCTTATGCCCTATCAGGGCTCCTGCTACACATGATTAATAATCGGTCTAATTAAATAAACTTACATTGATATCAGTATCGACTGGTATCAAGTCGATACATGTAGGGACATTATTGATTGACATTAAAGGTTGGGTATGGAATTCGCTTTTTTGGCCATTTTTGCAAAATTACTTGAAATCCTTATCATAACCCACTTACAGCCACTGAGTTAGAAGTACTGACATGAAAATTAAACAAGTCAATCATCTGTGGAACGGGCAGGGCTCGAAAAACTCCAGCCAATGATTTCCAGAGCCAGTGAGTTGCATTGGACAGTAAGTACGTCAATCAAACGGTCGTACTGCAGTCCCCCTCCCCCGCGCGCGACCCCTTCGTGCACGTACTCAAACCTCGTGACCCAGAGCAAGTTTCTGTTTGTTGTTATCCTGCGGTAGCTACTGGAGCTAGCTAACTAGCAAATGACTCGCTCTCGCTCGTGCATGATTGCGCGTCCATGTACTTGGAATGGGTGGAGTCAGAGTCAGCGTTGAAGGAGAGGGGGTAGGACCATTTGAGTTGTGTGTTTTCAAAATCTGCTGGCATTTCGCAAATCCCATACCCAACCTTTAATATTAGGAATCCCTAAAATTACAAGATTAGATTCTTTTTTTTTTACGTTTATAAATGTCACATATACCTATATACATATTTAGTATGCGCTGTATTTGTTACTATACTTATTTCTGCAGTGGGTAAAGTGGGGAAATGGAACACAAAAAAACGTATTTGACCGGGATTACTCTGAAACTCTACTGGATGTCTTTCTTCATGCTGTGCAGGTACCTAGTTTTTTTGTTGACGATGATGCCCATACGTCTACCTTCTGTGGCTTCTTGTTAAAGCTGTTATCCTTGTGGATATGAACCTATCGAACAATTGTGTGTTTAAGTGTTTTAGTTTCCAAATGATAATACAAATCAAGACGTAGTGTATGCTTGTTTAATACTCACTTTGAACTGAGCAGTATTAGCCTGCATTTCTTTTTCTGGGTTCCCTTCTTTTGGCTCACCACAAAACACCAGCTAGGGTAGAGCATCACATCACAGCATAAAAGTGTACTATTTACTTGTTTTAATGGGCTTTTTGAAACAAGGGAAGTCTATACTAGAGGGAGGAGAGTGTCTTCTGGCTTTTCATCCAATTAGTAGTAAATGTTTTTACACATGGGAAGTTCAACACTGTACCAAACTACATTTAAATTGTTTGTTCAGTCTTCGATAACATATCCAATTAGAAGTTTTTCAGCAAAGCAAGCTTTTGATTTAACCCTCACCTGAAAGATCTCAGAGAGCTTCTGTAACCCAGCCGTGTTCATGAATATTCCTGTCTCTGAAGAGAAAAATCAATCATTATTAGATCAATTTGTTGTCTTTATGATATTTTCTTGCCTCGCATCATAATGTGGAAGAGATGACAAGGCAAATTTGCAAAAATAACATAACATTAATCATCTTGAAAATACGCTTTTTAGGAACACAATATTAACTCTTCCATGAAAACAGTGTTAGGATAATGTTGAAATGTGCTTACTTCCTGTAACATAGGTTGTGATCTGCTCCAGAGCATCACACATGGCACTCTTGGTTTCAAATGTCAAGTTGGCCTTCTTGAATAACTCAAAAATGAAGCTGTCAATCAAAGCAATGTATAATGTGACACCATCCAATCCAAACCATTTTTTATCTGACCCAGGGGGTGAGGCTGCAATATGGTACAACTCTAGGTTGTACGATTGTCTACCTTCCAGGTTTAGTCAAGCCCTTCTCACTGGAAACTTCATAGGAATCAATGACGGCTTCTAAATCCAGAAGCATTTCTGTAAAAACAATAAGGAATAGTTTCGAAGAGGGTTCCTGAGAAGCTCATTATATCATCTGTAAAAAAAAAAAAAGTTAAGGAGCAGATTATTTAAAAGTTGTTTCTTTATACAAAATATGCTTACGTTTGATCTTTGCAATTGCAGCGACGTTCAAATTTAAATCTGAAACAAAAAACAACAACACATTTCCATCTATTCACCATAGGAGTGTGGAGAGGGACCTGCAGTGCGTCAAGGTATCTGTTGAAACAAAAGAGTTCTCACCAGAGTTCTTAGACCCCGAGGCAAAGTTGTCGGCGATGGGCTCGGCGCTGGTTGCGCCGTCGGCCTGCTCCTGCAAGACGCTGTTTACCACCTCGATCGCGGACGTCAGGTCGTACGGGGTCAGGTCAAAGGAGGTGGACTCCTCACAGATCCTCTCCTGCACAGGGAACACAGGCTGGGTTGGATACATGGGAAACACTCTGAAGATGCTCCAGCATGCCGCCATAAACTAAGTGGTCACTTTACTTGTCCTCTACCCAAAACCAATGCACTCAAAAAAACAGTAATGTACAGAGCCATTGCATACTGGAATCTGCTCCCCTCATGTTTGACTCTAACCAGGAATAAAGGTAAAATCAAAAGGAAACTTAAGGCAGCAATAATCAGAAAGGAAATTAGAGTAGATTAGGTTATTATTTAAGGTATTTTTGGACTGACAAAAATAATTTGTTTTTAATTCTGTTTTTTGTTTTTTTGCATCATTTACATGTAATGTAAATGTTGGTTACTAAGTCTGTGTTTTGGTCACCAACAATGATCATGCTGTACTGCACTTTTTTTTCTTTTTAATCTGTATTGTAATGTCTTTTGCCTGGACCCCAGGAAGAATAGTCTCCACTATGGTGTGTAGACTAATGGGGATCTTTAATAAACTAAACTAAACAGGAGTAGGAAGGCCAGCGTGTCCGTAGGGATTGTCAGTACGCGTGTGAATGAAATTCATTTATTTTTCAGCCATTACCAAACGACTGTGAAAGATATGAGGGACGTTGGCTGCCTACCACATTGTGTGCCTCGTCAAAGATTATCACGGCCCCCTTCAGGTCCAGATTCTGTGCTCTCCGGCTCTAGTCAACAAGAGGAAGGAGGCATTAAGGAACAGTTTTCCCGGCATGAGATGAGGAGCATCATTAAATAATTAAATCAAAAATTGTACTAAACCTTTGGGTCGAGGAGGTAGTTGTACGGCATAAATATGATCTCTGCCTGAGTCTTCAGGGTACGCGATAAATAATACGGACAAACCCTAAAAGAGTAATCATAGGTTAATGCCGATTGTGAACTTTGTTAATCATTGTTAATACTATCCCACTAAACCCCAGATAAGGGTTAGTATTTTATTCAAAACAATGCAAACCATGTCATGATATGAATGAAATATGATAAAGAAAACAAATCTAATCAAACCTGTGCATGTTCCCAGCTTTCACCAAGTCCTCCACGTCCATGATGGAATTAACCAGATCTTTATCAGTGCCTTTCTCTGGTGAGCAAGGTGCATGGAATGAAAATTAACCACGGGTTATTGCTCATATCTGAGCTACACAGACCATCATTACAGCTCATTCGTCCTATAGATTGTATAGCTTTTTATTTAATATTTTATCATAAAAAAAAATATATATACTATTAGGACAGGCCTCAGATTCAATCTTGGATTGTTCGATCCATAGGTACCCTACACCTGTGAGGCCATTCAGAGTGTCTGTCTTACCAAGCCCTATTGTGTCATTAATATTGGTTCCTCTTTTTTAATTGCACTTTGTAAACACGTTTAAAAAAGGTGCAAGTTTAGTATAATGAATTATTATTATAAGGAATTAGCTTATTACCACTTTTCAGTCATGTTTGGCAGGATTCAAATTATAAGAAGTACACACTTGTGGGAATGGGATATCCATGCAGTACATTGATAACAATAAAATCTAAGTAAAAATTACCTTCAACATTGTTGTAGAATGCACAGGACCTTGCAGCAACCTTTGCTTTGCACATATGAACCTGGAAAAAACACAATGCGTCAAAAATAATTCCATTGTTTTCAGATCCTACATCTGAGATTCAGCTCAATCACACCTGGTAATTCAAGAGAACGTACAATGTCATTCAGAGCATCCCGAGTTCAAATCACTTACAAATCTCATGCTTCAATGTGGGTTAACAGAACATTTGAATTTGCTTCATATTTGTATCGACCAATCATGTCGCTAGAGGGGGGGGGATCTATAAAAGCGCAATTCGCAAACACAAACTCAGTGAGCAGTACTAAACTGTAACGCAAGTGTCTTTAAAGGTTTCAAAGCAACACCGTGCAGTAGACGGCCTTTGTAGAATCCCACGTAGCCCTGCTGGATCCCTGATAAGGATCCGGCCCACAAACACTATGCGTTGTGTTAGTTAATTGCAGGATTCAGGTGAGGCGAAAATAAATAGTGACCGACGTCAACCGATCCTAACTGTACCTTCATGTGATGGCTCTCCTGACGCATCACCTCTGGGTGGATGCACATCTGGTCTCTGGATCCAAGCACACACATCTTTGGTCTGGCCCAACAAAACGCAAGTATAATGATCACTTATGACTGTGTACATGCATGAACCGAGGTGCACAACACCCCATTGACAATTGAAATGACATAACGTTACAGAGAGGAGGCTATTCACCTGTAGGCAGTGTTTTTCAACTCACTGATCACCTGGGAGAGCTGCGAATGTGTCCGGGATGCATATATGATTTTTGGAATATCCGTGTAGTAGGCTGGATGCCACAAAAACATAAACATTAAGTGATGTTAAAACAAGAGACAATTTGCATTGTTAACAGATTTACAATGTATGTGACAGCAAAACAACTTATTGATTTATCCATTAAACATCATACTGCAAAAAAAACATCAAATGAATACTTGTTCCGTCTCCATCCGTGGCCGCAGTACCCCAGGTGGCCACCGGCATGTCAGGGAACATTTCGGCTCCCTTCAGTCTCTCTGTTATCTTGCGAGCGGAGATGGTGTCCTTAAAATGGTCCCTCCAAGCTAACGTAGCACAGAGCAGGCACAGGGTCTTCCCTGTACCGGTTGGGCTTTCCAGGACCCCATTCACCTTCTATGTAATGACATCATTAGAATTAGAATTCGGGATTTACTTGTCACAAATGGGAAATAAACGGTTGGGTTAAACTATATTGGGTTTGGTTCGTTACATTTGACACCCAATTGACGCACTTGGCAGAAACCGCTTAAAATAAATAATGGATGTGCATTTACATGAAATAGGGTGATACAGGTTATTTGATAATATAGGCCAGTATTAACTTTTATATTTGTAATGGGGTTAGCTTAGGAAGAGATAATAATTTAATAACTCACATTTAAACCTAAATCTAAAAAGGCCGCTCTAAATGAAACGGAGACAAGTGGGTGCCATGATGGTTCAAATGTGAAGCAACTATTCAAATTGTTGCAGCATACAGTAACAATGTGTTGGACTAGTTTGAAGTTATTTTACATGAAAAGGGATATTAAATATGGTATTATAAATGTACATATATCAAACAATGAATGCATTGCAATATATGTTATAAGGCTCGTGAAACCATCCTCTGAAGTTAGGATGATGACGGTCATGTTTCCCTCCTTTACAAGCTGACCCATTAGTTATTTACACCATTTAGTTTAGTATTAACATTCATAAATTACACGTCCAGGGGGTAGCCTAATCGAACAATGACTTACTTGTTGCAGGCATTCGATGACTTTACTCATGTAATCATTCTGGCATTCATACGGAGTGAAGGGAAAGTTGATAGTCACTCCATTGAGGGTTAATAGAGGCATCTTTCCCCTGGTCAACACATCTGCAATGGATGTGTGAGCTCAACTTAACACAACCATTTGAGGGTAGCGAATGGTAGGAAGACTAGTACCTGAACAATTAGAAAATGACTAAACAATACTGGATACTTTGACATGCGATGACATATAACAAGTTTGTTAATAAAGTAGGAGCATGGCTGTTTTGAGGTATCTCTTCTTCTTCTTCTTCTTTTTCTTTTTCAGCCTCGGTGGGTTCGGCATCATTTGACGCATTAACGCCACCTACAGCCTCCCTGTGACATGAACTGTTCTTATATAACATATTATCCACGGACGAACCGCAGACGTCAAATCTCGCACATTTCTCGAAAAGTTTTTCAGAATACAATGTGATAGATTCTTATGACTTATTAACAGTACTGTATTTATAACAGATGTATTGGTGGTCCTTTTGGTAGCTTCCTTATGTTATGAAACAATTTAAAAAAAAAAACTATTCTTTTGTTTCAAAATGACTACTACGAAGGTGTCAGAAGGAGTACACAAAACGTTTGCGCTCTTGACGTTTTGAAAATGTTTTGGCAGCGCTCCTCTTCCGTACTGCGCGTCATCACCCTCATCATCATCATCTTCCTCATCCTCAGTTGGACCAAAGTAAGGGAAGTAAAGACGGACACGAGCGATCCTTCGACCGTAAGTCAACAACAAAAACTATGCCACACTATATCTAACCATGGCCGTAACGTACAGGGACCTTTGTTCGAGTTGTTGCAGTGTAACTTAGACTTTATGACAACATTTCAAGACGTTGTAAACAAATTAGCTGGGCTGGATTGGCACTCACTAGTACTAACTCACGTTAGTTAGCGCTTGCTACCTCACCTTCCCACGGCGTTGAACCCTACACACACATATCACCTAACGTGGGAGCTGTTGGGCTTAAGCTGCGACATTCACCACAAGATAAAAAGGTTTAAAGTTTTTAGTTTGCTTCTATGAGAGCTGCTCCGCTAAGAGGCTCTGCTATGCGACTAGCTACACTGGACTGGTGGATCAAAGTGAAGTGCTGCGATCAGGCTTCACGACTACGTTACAAGTTTGTTGTGGTTGATAATATTAAGATGGTAGTTGTATAGACGTGTTAGGAACAAGTTGTGATGATCTGGGTGTGTTAAGAAACGATCAGCTTTGTGTGTGACACGGTGTGGGACCCAGCGCTCCGTGTTGTTATCCAGGTGGGAACCTGAAGGTAGAATGCAAATGTCAGGCTCTACCTACTTTCCGGGTTCAGGAGGGGTCGTTGGAGACATCCTACGATCCCTATAGTTGTCTTTATCTCTCGCTTTAATGGACAAAATAACTGTGTGCGTTTGTCTTTAGTTTTGCTCAGCAGTGAGCGAGGGAAAGTTGCCTGCTTAGCGTTGCATCCTAGCTTAAGTTAAGACAACATTACAGTCCCTGTTGGCGACACATGCTTGAACGTTTTTCTGCTCAAGGCAGCCGACATGTCCAGGCTTTCAAAGTCCGACAACCGCCGTGTTTTCTGCTCGGGGGAGGGGGATATGACGACAGTGGGGATATTGTCAATGCCGCTTCTGATAGTTCATGATAACCGCAGTCTTGTTTGCTTCAATCAACCCAAATGGAGTAAAAAAAAACCAAGGCATGATAGGGAAAATCAATGGAGTTGTCAAAGTAAAATGGAAAACAAAATTGCAAAACAAATATATCTAACCATGTTCAATGCCAATGACAGGATTTTATTTTTTCCGCATTAATTAGAAAAAAACTTTCTTTAACTGTTAAGACGTCATAATGGCTTGGGTAATAAGGGTGCATATTGACTAAGTGGGAGGTAACGCATTACAAAAGTATTCTGTTACTAATATACTTTCGGATATATATTAGTAACATAATTCCTCACAGATATAACGAAATAAGCAGTACTAGTACTTTTACAACAAGTAATATGACAATATAACCTACTGCTATGGCTGCGTGTTTATTTATATTTACCACGCATGATGTGAACCTTCGTTTTTTGTTTCCTGTTTTTGCTGAAAGGCTGCATTCTTGCAGACAGTACATTATCAAGACAGATGAATCCCATTACTTCCCATTTTAACATCTGTGTAAGCATTTGATATACTCTTAGAAAACATAATATGCCCTCTTAATGATGAAATTTGAGATTAATATAGTTTGCCTCATTCAGTACTTGTTAAGTACTCCCTTATTAGACAGGAAGTCACTTAGTGTAGGTGAGATAGGAGAGTTTGAGATAGGAGATGGGAGAACCTAAAGAGGAGGAGAAGGTAGGAACTGAGCGAGGAGGAGCTAGGAGAGGAGAGGGTAGGAACTGAGCTAGGAGTAGCTAGGAGAGGGTAGGAACTGAGCGAGGAGAGGAGAGGGTAGGAACTGAGCGAGGAGAGAGTATGAACTGAGCGAGGAGAGGAGAGGGTATGAACTGAGCGAGGAGAGGAGAGGGTATGAACTGAGCGAGGAGAGGAGATGGTATGAACTGAGCGAGGAGAGGAGATGGTAGGTAGAAAAGAGGTGGGTGCAGGAAGAAGTCACGCAGTCTGGATAGGGTGTCTGTTACCTATTTTATGAGAAGCCAAGGAAAATGAAAAGCTCCAACCAAGGTGTTTTTTTTTCAGGCCATTTCAGCGTCGGTACACGCACTAGCCTCATTGGTGTGGTAGCACACTAATGCCTCGTCGTGGCACGGAGCACCCGCTTACTTCATACCGCTTCTGGAAACCATCTAGGGGAAACACAGCTATCTTATTAATCTCCAGGGCTCTCTTCAATGAGTATAATGGTGGTGTTTGGCCTCCTTGCTCCCTGTCCTGTGATACCATGTATCATTTCAGAACTAGGGTCACCTTTCCTCGGAAAATTCTGAGCTTTTTCGTGTTCTAGCTTCTTTGGACCCTCCTGATCTTGAGAGTTCACATTCTGAATTGTTTGTCTAGGCTTTGTAGCCAGACGCCTAATCAGTCCATTTGACTGTAGGCAACACAATGTGCAATGTAAATCAACAAAGTCATATGTCAACAACCGGGCCTTTCCCCCGCTTTAGATTCCTTTTATTATTGTGCTGTCAATAGCACATCCATCTCATATCCAATGCTTGTTTTCCGATACAGTATGGTTGTTATGGTGGGATAAAGTGTGCCTGTCGCCTTAACTTACCTTAACTTGCCTTATCCCTGTGACCGGCCTGTTTGACTGGTTGATTTGTCTCTTTAACCTGAATGGTTGAATTATGCTCTTGAACCGGTGAATTGGGAGTCAACTTAGAAAGTTCAGGGTTGCGTACAGCCCTACTGTTACTGTAGTCTACCACTGTGCAGTATTATCCGTTTCTCAGTCCGCTTAGAAACTGAAACCAAAACTGTGTTGGCTCCATCCAGGTACCATGGCAATGACGGGCCCGAGCTCCTGTTCCTCCATGAGTAACCACACTAAAGACAGAGTGACCATGGCCAAAGTGACCCTGGAGAACTTCTACAGTAACCTAATAGCACAGCACGAGGAAAGGGAGATGAGGTAAGGTGTTGTGTTTGGAATGCATTTCAAATGTTATCTTGCTTTACAAAATTGAATGCGACCGCACTCCAATGTACAAACTTGTTTTACATTGGAACAATTTCCAATGTATGTTTTGTTGACTTTACATTTTTATTTCCTTGTCCACCTGCTGCCGCCATATGTAAATAATGGGCTACAGTTTATCTACAAGTAATCAATCAAGTAACAACATTTCCTATTGACTTGTTTTCAGACAGCAGAAGTTAGAAAAGGTGATGGATCAAGAGGGATTGGCCGATGAAGACGTAAGTTCGTATTTTGGCCTCGTTGAACACATAGTACTGGCTCACAATCTAAAAATACTTGTAAATTACTGTCATAGCAACAGCATATGTCACAAACTAGCGTAGCTCAGCTGTGACGGCTGCGTGGGTGGGAGGTGATTTGGTAATGTTGAGACGGTTCCTACCTTTGAGCGGTACTGGTTGGCCAGCATTACTTGTTTGTAGAATACATCAGCTATGGGAGGAGTTATTATTGATAACTTTAATGAAATCTCTTAACGGTCAGCATTCAGGAAAGATATCGCCAGGTTATTTTAAGCTACGAGCTGGCTAAAATGTTACACATTGCAACCTCTCAACTTGTGGAATTGTTTGTTCTGAGAAAACAACCTAACCACGACGGTACTTAAGTGGGCACTATAAGAGAAAACGACCTAACCATGTCAGTTCTTATGTGGGCACTACTTGAGAAAACTTCCTGACCAGGTCAGTTCTTATGTGGGCCCTACTGGAGATAACTACCAACCAGGACAGTTCTTATGCATAGACTTGTGTTGTACAAAACAAATAGTGTACCCAGCAAGAGGGTGGGAGTTTAACAAATATCATTGCTGATTTACTTCACGACATAGACACTGTCAACCATTAACACAGGGTAATGGAAAACCAGGCAAATCCTTTAATGTCTTCTCTATAACCTTAAATTCTAAGCTGCTCCAGAATTTTTTTATCCCCTTATTTATTATTTGACATGCCCACACAACATCGTATAGTACAATTCAATTTCCTGAGGAAAAATACTGTATTATTAATATGATTTTTCTTTTTCTGCTTCACCAGAAACGGGTCAGAAGATCTCAACATGCCAGGAAGGAAACCGAGTTCCTCCGGCTGAAACGCACCCGGCTCGGCCTGGAGGACTTTGAGTCCCTGAAAGTCATCGGAAGAGGGGCTTTTGGAGAGGTAGGAGGCTGTTTATCTTTGGTCACCACAGACCACAATAACATATCATTGTCAAATAAATCAACATTTTACAGGGAGGCTAAATTGTTTTGGGTCAATGACATTTGTTTGAGGATAACTTTTGGATCGTTCACATGGATCCTATATTCTATCATTTTGGGTCTAAGTGACCAATACGGACACCTTTCTTTCGAATTTCCAATAGTAGGCGAGAGCGCCTCAGTTGTTGCAGTTGTGAAACGGGCTGCAATGTAACCCTTGGGGAAACTGCACCCTGTCAATGTACGTCCTTTCAAAGTGCTTGTTTTGGCCACTTACAGGCTCAGGTGTTATTAATGTCTAAAAATCCCTTCAGGGGATTCTGACTTTTTTCCTTTTTCCTTGTTAATGTGTCTGCCCATGTCTCGGTCAAGGAAAAGTCTCTCTCTGAAATCTCGTTGTTGAGTTGTTGAAGGAAATCTCCCTATTGTTATCTCAATCTCAACTCTCTCTCCTTCACCCAAATCTTTTGGATAACACTTGACCGCTCTCTGTTCTACATCACAACACACTCTTGCCGGCACTCATCTCTCCCACGTTTCCACTTTTCTCATCCTGCCAAAAGTAAACTCTCACAAGATTTCAAAGCGAGTCTTCCCTTTGAGCGAAACATGGTAAAGCAAAAAGGTTTTTTTCTTGGTAGGGTGCTTTCCATAATGTTTTCTTACACTTACAATAACAACTCAAAGCACTCTGAGATGATGTAATGCAGACAGGGCGCTATTTCCCCATGTGTTACATTGCAGCCCGTTTCACAACTGCCATAGCTGAGGCGCTCAATATTAGACATATTAAAAAAAAGTCTGGTCCGTGTGAGAAACACAAACACGAAACTCGAAAAATGAAGAAATACCAAAATAGTCGTGACAGTTCCGCTTTAATACAGCTTCTTAAAACTGCTTCTGCAGATGTCCATTGTCATCGTGACCACTGCGATGTCTGTTTGATTCCGTCATGGCCTGCTCTGAGCTTTGACGGCCAATGGCTGGTCCGGCTTTAGCCAATCAAGGCCAGCCAGAGGTACTTGGTCCCACCCTTAAGAACCCTGATTGGACCGCGCCCGGGCTTCTTACCAAGACTGAGGCGATTCAGGGCTGTACACCTAACGCCATTTAGAAGAAATGGGCACCAGAGTGTGCAGTTTAAAGAGGGTTTAGGACTAGTCGATGGAACTGGTTTGGAGCCCCAATCAATTAATCAAGGTTGTTGCACAGAGGCACAGCTTCACGATATTGTGTTGTGTAACCCCATCGCGGTTCCATTCCAACGTATTCTCTTTTGTCTTTCGTGGCCGTTGAGTTATGCAATGATGAAGCGACCTTGCTGAACATTTTTCCTCATAGTTTCCTCATCCAAGAATGAACCCTGGTATTCATGGAGGGTCTGTTGGTTTAACACGACTCTCTGTTTCCTTGAAGGTTCGTCTGGTGCAGAAGAAAGACACAGGACATGTATATGCAATGAAGATTCTTCGGAAAGCTGATATGCTGGAAAAGGAACAGGTACTTAAAGTGGCCCTACCTAACATTTCAAGACTAGAGAACTCAATTAATTTACAAAGCTTGTCCAATGCAGAAGAGCACCTTTTACTGGTACCTGTATTTCGAATATCAAAGCTGGATCTCTTCCGCTGCCGAATTCTTCCCACCAAAGAGCTGAGACTTCATTCGTATCCAGCCTTGATATAACAAAATATGGCCAACGTATCCTGGCTGACTTGGAAAATAATCCTTGTATTTAATTTAATGTTGTAATATTTTGCTAGATTCGTTCTCTATCAAAGTATTTTATTTGGTTGGGTATTTATTTATCATGAAAATTTGAAAAGGCTGTACTTGCCTGGTCTGGTCATTGAATTGTAGTATGTTATGTGCGGTATTCTATATTTATAAGAGTCGTTGTGTGGACATGATTTGAATTATGAGTATGACGTTGTCTTTAGATCGGACACATTCGAGCGGAGAGGGACATCCTGGTCGAAGCAGACAGTCTTTGGGTCGTCAAAATGTTCTACAGCTTCCAGGACAAGTTGAACCTCTACCTCATCATGGAGTTCCTACCAGGAGGTAGGGCTTCCTGCTGTGGGCCTTTACATGTCTGGCTTCCCTCCCGTTCAGATAGATTTCAAGCGGACCAATCACAACAGTTTTATGTGAAATGGGGTGGGTTTAGTACGATGACTGTAAAGAGGAGCGAGAATCCTCGTAAGCAACCCAAAACGTCTGCCACTGATGTGTCACAGGTTCCGTTCCTCTGATTGGTCATAGGTCCATCCAATTGCGTCACAAGGCTTTTTGGTCTGTGCAAGTTGAAACCGCCCTTTAGAAATTAAACCAGATTCCAGAGTAATGCACTTTGGAAATTGGTCTAGTCTATAATGATTCCATTGGTTAAACCCCATAACTATTAGTCTATAGGCATTTTTACACTGCCGGTTCGGTCGCGGCTTGGCACTCCCGGCAATTTCACCGTCTTGCCTGTATGAAACCAAGGGGGAAAAATCCACCATTCGTCACAGCGCCAGCTTTCTTAGTTTACTGGAGAAGGCGGGGCTACGTACAGAGTCTAGGCCTCTTTAGAATAATTAGCATACTCCCGTATGTTTTAATTTTTTTATAAATGAAGACGCCTAAATGCAAGAATGAGTTCACGTCCGAGTGTGGGCTACAAACGCGATTAACTATTTACAAGTGCAAAATCACCAACATATTCTCTATTTGGCTGACCACTTGTTTTTTTATTCTGACAAAAGCCTCTTAAGGAACGTTCCTCTGCGTCTTTCTCGTAGACCGCACCATCTTTCCACGTCTTCGTTAAATGCAACTGCATCACCTTCTCTCCCATGTTGGTCAGCAGCTTGCGGAATTACTTGTCTCTCCAGCTAGAACTACTCATGTTGATATTGCTGCGTTGTCTCTGTTGTAGAGACAGCGCAGTCTCTACAACAGAGAGCAACAATACCCAAACCCCCCTCCCTGGAACCGCGGAGCCATCTAATCTCATTTACATCAAAATGAAACCGCCAATGTGTGTAGGGTCCGGGAGGGTAAATTTGGTTGCTAGCTCAAGCAGGCAATTTACCTTGGACAGTGTTAACTCGGGGACCATGCTGGGGAAAAAGGCGTGCATAAGACGGGCATATTTGGCAGTGTAGAAACGTCTTGTGAGCAGCGGTTATTTGGATGGAATCCTCACGGCAGGGCCTTAGCCACATAGCAGCCGTCTCTGTTCTCAACGCCATCCTTGTGCCTCTTCACACAGGCGACATGATGACGCTGTTGATGAAGAAGGACACCCTGACAGAGGAGGCCACCCAGTTCTACATAGCGGAGACCGTGCTGGCCATCGACTCCATCCACCAGCTGAGCTTCATCCACCGAGACATCAAGCCTGACAACCTGCTGCTGGACTCCAGGGTAGGGACTGGGCGACGAGCTCGCAACCAATATCAACATGGCTCGTTTGTGTTTGTACGACGATAAGTGCATGTAAAGAACGTGTTTAACTGTGATCCTCTCGCCATGGTCCCAGGGTCACGTGAAGCTGTCAGACTTCGGCCTGTGTACGGGGCTGAAGAGAGCCCACCGCACGGAGTTCTACAAGAACCTGAACCACAGCCTGCCCAGCGACCTCAGTAAACAAAGTCAGTGACACCATCATGTATATCATGGAGATCAGGGGTCTCAAACTCAACTTACCTCGCTGCTGGAGGTAGAGTCTGGGTCAGGCTGGGCCACATCAAGTATTCCACAAAAAAAAGTAGCACAACTGACCCAATCTGAGTTTATGATCAGGCTATAATTAGATCACATTGGCTAGCTAATCGCTGACAACAGGGGACATTTCATAGTGGTTGGTGGAATCCGGGACATTTTAGCATCCTTTGGCTTTTGTCGGGACTCAGGGACACGCAACTCAAAATTGGGACTGTCCCGGCAAAACCGGGACATCTGGTCACCCTACACCAACACTAAACTTTGATGTCAAGTAGGGGGCCACAAAATATCATCCAGCGGGTTTGAGACCCCTGATGTAGATCATGTTTACATTTTCTATGTTTATGGAAGGGAGTGCATTTATTTGAGCAGACTCATTTCAAATGTACCATGGCTCTATTCAGCGTTTCAGAATATGAACTCAAAGAGGAAAGCAGAGACGTGGAAGCGGAACCGGAGACAGCTGGTGAGGATCCGATTCTTGAAAAATTGGTGCAAAGGCAATATATTGTATGTCATATAGTCACTGAAGCTTCTATGGTATTCATTCTGTGTTCCTAACCCTCGAAAATCAATGTTTTCTCCTAACATATCATGTTAACCCATTGCCCTTCTCTGAATCCTCCTGAACAGGCCTTCTCCACGGTGGGAACCCCAGACTACATCGCCCCCGAGGTCTTCATGCAGAACGGTTACAACAAGCTCTGTGACTGGTGGAGCCTGGGGGTCATCATGTATGAAATGCTGATAGGTAACTGTGCAACACCTCTTTA
Organism: Gadus morhua; assembly: GCF_902167405.1. Taxonomy (NCBI): domain Eukaryota; kingdom Metazoa; phylum Chordata; class Actinopteri; order Gadiformes; family Gadidae; genus Gadus; species Gadus morhua. The sequence goes on from NC_044054.1 coordinate 27,276,805, forward strand.
AGATGTACATGTTGCATTATAGAGTTGAGCGAGTGGCTCTTCCCCGTCTACAAATGTCCTTGTGTCTGCAAATTAACCTATAAACCGATCAACAAATGGACCATTTACAGTCATGAAACAAAGGAACTTGAACCGTAACAACTGTGTTTAACACGATGTTGGTGATCTGAAGTTTCAAAAAGATTTTAACAAATGACATGAATTGAGGCGATTGCGGCAAGTAACTCAACATTAACAACATTACAATGCACTGCACTTCAATGCATTCAAATGGGTCAATGCCCTCTGGAAACAGAAGGAGGAAATGTTTCAGTCGATCTTCTGTGGGCATTGCTGTCTCTGCGTGGCTTGAAATATTTCCAGAATATTTTCATTAAAGTTTTAGTTTAAAGAGGCCATTTTTGATTCATTGGATTCTGAGCATCTAATGTGATTTCCCAGGATACCCACCGTTCTGCTCAGAGACCCCACAGGAGACGTACAGGAAGGTGATGAACTGGCAGGAGACGCTCATCTTTCCCCCAGAAGTACCGATCTCCGAGAAGGCCAAGGAACTCATCCTGAGGTACAGCTTCAGTGTGGGCTTGAACCCTGTCTCCACGCAGGTTGTATCATGTGCCAGTGAACCAGAAATCGTATCACTTGTAGCTTTAAACATGTTTGTATGTTGTCTATATTCTTAAACATAGTAATCCATGCTGCGTTGTCACCGTTACTAAAATAATATAAATGGTATAAAATAGCAGCCCTGGTCCAATCCCGTGTCCGTTAGTCGCAGCGATCAGACTGCAATGCAGAGAAGGTTTGATAACACTCCGCTCTGTGTGGATGCGTGGAGCTACGTCTCGGGGCATTAATGTTGATCGCTCATACCGAGAGGGTGAAGCTTCTCAGACACTTCCAGAACAATGCCGCATTGCGCGGCGCATTTCATAATACATTGGTCGTTAAAACATTCATATTCAGCAACACGTACTTGCTATAAAAACGATTTATTTGCACTGGGTCGTTACCATGGGGATTACACCTACACCCTCCTTCTTGGAACTGTCAGCCCAAAACACATAAAAACACAATTTAAAGTGTTTGAATTTGAGTTTAAACAGGCAGTTCACTTAAGTGGGATATACACTCCTGCAATACAGCTTGCTTGCCTAGAGACACGGCATGGTTCTCTGCGGAGCTGCCTGTGTTTATACTTCTACGGCCCATTACCGATGTACACAAGGGGGCAGCATAGCCTGCCTGACCTCAAACGTACATAAACGGCCAGGAACCGTATATGGAGGAACTCAAAGTATGAGTTCCTCCATACTTTCGGGTCTCTGACGAGCTACATTGACTTTGGCTTGAGTGTAATCCGGCTGTGACCCGTTCAACCGTGTTTGCATTGCAAAGCGCTGACGAGACATGGCGCCTTCATGTCGGCCTCTGCAGGTTCTGCTGTGAAGAGGAGCACCGGATCGGAGCCACAACAGTGGACGAGATCAAGAGCAACGCCTTCTTCGAGGGGGTGGATTACGACCACATCAGGTGGGACCTTTGGTCTTTACTTTAGACCTGCCGCGTCGAAAGTGACATTTCTGTTCATTGATGATTTCCGTTTGTTCTTCCAGAGAGAGACCCGCCGCCATTCCCATCGAGATCAAAAGTATCGACGACACGTCGAACTTTGACGAGTTCCCCGATTCCGATATTCTCCAGCCGACAAGTGAGGACATATCGACAACGCATCAATCCATCACGTACCTGTATATTTTCCCAGGCTCGACTCCCTATATCATTCTTGTGTATTTCTTCCCAGCTGCTCCAGTTGTGTCCAACCAGACGGAGACGGACCTGAAGAACAAGGACTGGGTGTTCATCAACTACACATACAAACGCTTTGAAGGGCTCACGGCCCGCGGGGCCATCCCCTCCTACATGAAGTCTGGAAAGAGATGAGCTCGTCGCCGTAGGACTCTCAAACCGTGCTGTCAAACAAAAGTCCCGCCCTCAAAGTAATCAACACAATGTGTGTGAGGCGGATTCCCTCTTGGGCTGTCCATGTTCAGGAAGATGAAAAAATGCTCTTACTTTTCATCGTTGTAAAAAAAAAAAATGGATTGATGCTTTCTTTTTTTTTTTGGTATGCTTCACTTTAAAATATTTCCAAGCTTGGAATGTATATTTGTTTTTCAGTGCCTCAATTCATCCAATATCGATATTTCTTTTATTTTTTATTATTTTTTTTACTCTCTGATGTCATTTTAGAATGTTCCTCAAACCTGTGGACTGCTGCAGAGTGCTTCTCGTCTGCAATTCCGAATACCAGCAATTTACTCGTGCGTTGGGCAGCCTTTAGTCCTGCGTGGGGCCTACGATCATCAGCTACTACGGTTCACACCAGGCTTTTATTCTATCCTCACTCTTCACTTCTGAGACGCTTCCTCAGGCTCTTCATTCAGTACACCCTACGACACAGTAGAGCTGTGTTCTTCGTTCAAGATGCATATCAAAGTGTGACTTTACTTTTCCCACAGATGCTATTGGAGTGTATATGCTAATAGTTTGGGTGGAAAAGCTCTTCACGGCTGCAAGTTGTTTCCCTTTTTAAATGACATTTGCTTCTTGTTACCAAATGACTCGTAACCAAAGAGCTGAATGAATCATGTCTTAAATTATGTTTATACTCTGTATGTAGTGTTTGTAGTTTCACTTAGGTCTCGCTCAATACGCATTAATGCACATATTGGTAGCAACAAATTCCCAGCTTGAGTTTCATGCTTTTTATGAATGGAACAAATGACAAAGGATGTAATACTTGTACTATGTTGTTGTGCCACCTTATCAAAACAAAAATACAATTTCACTTTGGATACAAATGTGTGTTTGATAAATCACTGATGCATTGTCTATTCTCTGTTTGTGGCCTCCCAGAATTCATGGGTTCAAACTCAGCTGCGATCTTCTGTGTGTGAAGGTTCTCCCCATCTTCTTTCCCCCTTGGCTTTCCACCAGCTGCTCATGATTTCACCTGCACCAGAAGACGTGCATGTTTGGTTAAAGATCCCATGGCATGAAAATTTCGCTTTCTGAGGTTTTCTAACATTAATACAAGTTCCCCTAGCTTACCTATGCTCCCCCAGTAGCTAGAAATTTCCTTGGGTCTAAAACGAGCACTAGGCATTCTGCTCCGCCTTTGAAAAAAACAAAGCTCAGACGCGCCGTTTTGGAATTTTCCCCGTATGTCGTCATAAGGGGAGATGCCATCTCCCGTTTCTCTGCCTTTCCAGCTCAGAGAATTTGGCCCGCCAATGAGATACGACCGTGCGAGCGCCGTGTGTGTGTGTGTGTACACGCACTGTATCGCAAGTGTTATTTGGATAACCGTTCTGCTGTTGGTATTATGGCGCATTACACGTCGGTCTATCGTCTCTGATGTTTCCGCAACGAGACTCGTAGTGGGGGTTATCTCAGAATTGGGGGAAAGGAACTTTGGCTTTGACTCCCTGAAGTACATGAACCACGACATGGAGGAGAAAGGGATTGTTGCCTGTGAATGTCTCCCGCTTGAGCCCCGCTTCCCGTTGCCGAGGGACCGCTGCCAAGGGACCACCGCCTCGGCGATGCTCGCTGCAGGAGGCGGTGGTGCCTAACGGTGACCGCTGCCGAGGCGGTGGTCCCTCGGCAGCAAGGCTCCGGCGGGAGACAACCGCGGTCGACAATCCCTTTCTCCTCCATGTCGTGGTTCAGTCTACTTCAGATTGATGTGGAAGAACCAGAGAAGTCGGAGAACGCAGTCGTTTGAGATTCATAATATCGTCTGGAGGCTCACACAGCTTTTGGCTGTAATAATAAATATTATTTGATATAAATAACTATGTATAATATGATAATATTTAGATATAAAGCTCCAGGACTCCCGCCGGAGCACCCGAAGTGTTCTAGATAGAATATTTACAGAACACGGCAAAAGGCTGTGTGCGCCTCGCCATTGCGATACATCCACTGTAAACAGAGCGCATGGTACCGTGGCAGCAAGCTGCTCAGGGCCACACCCCCATCCTCCTCCTTGACCCGCCTCTCTCCTCCTCATTTGCATTAAAGCTACAGACACCGAAACGGCGCGTTTTGAGAAAGCTCCCTGTGTGAGTGGTGGTAATTCTGCACCACGGCTGAAACGTCTTCAAATACTGTGTTTGGGGCCCACTAATATCTATATTAAAGCATCCATAAAGTAGCATGCCATGGGACCTTTAATTCTCCTGCCTGTTCCCTTGACCAAGGCACTGGCAGTGGACCTGCATTGGGTCTGCAGGTCTATACTGCAGCTGCCCACTGCTCTAGGAGATGGGCCAAATTCACAGGACATATTACCCCCAAGGGAGACAATAAAAGGTCTCTTCTATTCTAATAGTTGTAAACTTTTAGAATAGAGTTCCATTTGCGGGAATGTTCAACCTTAAACCTGAGCCAGAATGTATGGGAAAGAGCCATGGTTGGATTTATACGAGTAGTCATGACTCAATATCCTTTTTACATGGTACTTATAAGTGCCGAGAAAAATTAAGTATATTATATTCGAAAATCAAAAATGAAAATTTTGTGTGAAAATGGACAGCAATAAACTCCAATACAGGTTTTCCTTTAATATTTCAAAAGCAGCATTACGAAGGACAATTTCATATAACTAAAACCGAGTGGAAGTCATATTGAAGGGTCTGAATCATGTTCCTGCAAGCCATTAGTGTCAAAGTAGGTGCGATCCTCCTGTCTGTTCTGGACTCCATGCTCATTTCATCCGCGCTAGGCGCTCTGTGCTTTCCTGGTTCTCTTCGCCTGCCTCTGTATCACGCTACGCATGGTGTGAAAAATCGTGTTTCTATTTTAATTATTTTAATTTAAAACTGTGGTTAACAGGGTTGGAGGCACACTGGTGTGCCATTCATTTGTAGGAGGGAAATGTGTCATGCCAATGAATCCAAAAATACGTATTTCTATAATCAATCAAGGCGTGATATTATGCCACCAGGTTGGAGTTTGATTAGCCCTGCCGCCTGTTTTAGTGTCATCACAAGTGGGCGTGTCCACCTAGATGTCTGTTGGGTACATCAGTCTACCCAATGGACTGTTGCAAGTGTTGCTTGTCTACACTCCCACCTGTGATGTAACTAACACAAGAAAATGCAGATTTTCAAACTACTGGTGGCATAATATCGTAACGTGTTCATGTTAATTTGGCAGCTTACCATGTACTTTGTTTTGATAGGTTCCTGACCTTTATGTTTATGTCATGAGAGCTGGGACCAAAAGAAAGAACTTTCTAGAACCGTTCCGGTCTCCAGTCTTTCCCTTGTTTCATTAAGATATGAAATATTCACAGTAGTTTGCTCATTGTGTTAGTATTGTTATTTTTACTCTGTTTTGTATGTCAAATCTACGAAATATATGTCCTTTATATCTTAAAATAGATTTTTGGACCAAACATATATGCTCCTTTTAAGGTGGACAACCAGTAGACCTATATGGAGTATCAGAGATGGGTTAACCCTACCTGCAGCCTTACTTTCAATATGAATTATTCATTACCCGGTGATAGTGAATGTATTTGTGTAAATGTCAACAAGCCACTTGAATCAACAAGTTATTGTGCTATCGTTTATTTATTTAAATGATGTGTGGGATTTTAGAGGTGAGCACATACATGTCGTTCATGCATGTCGTCTAATCAGTGACACGCTTAAAGGTAAGGCGTTCTCTTTAAGTAGACAGAATCATATCGTTAACAATACGTCAATCTGTTTCACGTTATAATCATGAGTTCACCATTAATGGTGAGGATGGTTTAAAGCTTGAGTGTTTGGTCGGACACGTCATTATTATTATCACGGCTATACTGCTCTGATGTGAATGTTGTAGATTACGGTTTATATTCTAACTTGTAGTTCCTTGTGGGCTCGCAGCTTTAGTCTGCCATGGCCGTGGTGATGATTTTGTTCGGATTGTGTGGTCTTTCATGGTCAGGGCACGTCTCGTTCAAGCAGGTGGAAACCTGTTCTGATTGTCTCCTCTGGGGGGAGCGCTGTGACTGCGAGGTGGAGGGAGGTTCATCAACAGGAAGTTGGCGAGGGGATGTTCAACCAAGGCACTAGATTCATCATTGCCCTTATGAACATATTGCCTGTTTGGCCGGTCAAGGCATCCGGGTCCCTTTTTATGAAGGCTTTAGTATTTCCAAGAGAAAAGCAGCGGTTCATAATGAATGGCAGTAGCTCAGGAGGTAGAGCGGGGGGGGCTGGAAACCGCAAGGTTGCTAGTTCGATCCCCGGCTTAGTGTCGAAGTGTCCCTGAGCAAGGCCCCTAACCCTAACTGTTCCAAAAGTGCTGTCTGCGCCTTGAATGGTTGACTCAGCCGTTGGTGTGTGAATTTGTGCATGAATGGCTGAATGTCAGGCTTATTGAAAAGCGCTTTGGACAAAAGCGATATATATATAAATGCAGTCCATTTACAATTTCATTATCCAAAACTATCTCTTTGCATGGACCGTGGGATGCAAACAGGCTAACTTAACTGAGATCATCGGTTTCATGTGAAAAACGTCTAACCACTTTGACTGGCTGTGGATGACTACTACAAAGTCCTGATGCTTCTACACTGAGTGGAATAGTTATTATACTCAGTATAATAACTATTTTACCAGTCAAGGTAAACCAGTATAATAGTTATTATACTCAGTGTAAAGGAAAAGCATCTCCGACATTTTGGTGAGAATAAAAAGGAAAAGAGTTTCCTTGTTTGATTGTTGCCTGGGCCATCCAGTCATTTCAATCCTGGATGACCCAATTCTGGATGGCACATGTATGTTATTTCTCCCCTCTCCCCCTGTCTTAAATTAAGCCCCAAACACTGTCTGTCTTTCACCGTACATGTTGGTCCTCTGATCATTTAGGTCCTTTCTGGATGCAAACCTCGTGTTTTAAACCCTTTTACAAATAAACCTCCAGTCCCTCTATTTTCTCGACTCATCTGTGCATATTTTTGGTTGTGGACTTGTTATGGACGAACAGCTGTCATGAACAAACAAGTACAGCTGTCTCAGATGAGTGTCTATTAAGGTCAGACGAGGAGCTGAGCAGGTCCTTCACAGCTTTCTCATTGTGAATAAAATGTGCCGGCAGCAATGCTGTCAAGCCACACTGTGAGGTGAACATTTTTTTCTGGGGAGAATATTGAAATTATATGTTTAAGCAACATACATGAACCGTATTAGGTAAAGAACAGTGTATTCAAGATATAACTAGGCATTGTTGGCTTTATAAAAGGTATTGAGAAACAAACAAACAAGCGCAACTTTCCTCAATATTAATATCTTGCTTTGAACCTCTGAACCAACCTGTCTTTTCTGTTGCTCACTATGGGTTCCCTGATTCTGTTTTTTGTCTGTCCCGTCCCGCCTACTAGACGGTGATTGACTGGGTGAAAAATCAGGCCGGGCCAGATACCAGTCAAGGAAAACCAGACCCTTAATCACTACATTTAGTAAAAGATGGTGGGATTCAATTGCTGGTAGGCGGGAGCTACCATTCAATGTTCCCAGTAGGGTAAAACGGGGGGGGCTTTCACCTTTCAGCATTTACTGTGATTCTGGAGTCCTTGGCAGTGTAACATGATTAGACATACAAATTCCAGAAGTAATTTAGTACTCTGATATTTTCTAGGCAGTGAATTGTATTGCGTTCAAATTGAGAAGTGCGCCCTATAGTTTGAGTTCTATAATGACAGCTCAGAATTGGTCTTTCCTAGACCAATCTTGCTCTATCCTCCATACTAAAATGGTGTTCCCTGTGTACGATTATATGCCATATTTCTCACCACTATTGACACTTGAGTCAATGAAGTAAATATTGTTATTTAAGACCTTAGAAAAAAGAGATCTGGATTGAAATAAGGTATTGATGCCAAATAAATGCTTTAATTGATACTTGAACATTACAGTTAGGAAATAACATTATCAGAATATGATTCTGTCTATGTTTGCAGGGATATTTGTTTGACATGGTGGGTGTACAATGGCCCTGAGTAGTAAACAACACACAGTGTGTGTATGTGTGTGTGTGTGTGCCCATGTGTGTCTGTGTCTGTGAGAGAGAATAATAAATCAGATATTGTAGCTATTGTGCTTCTGGGGCCAAATATATTACAGTATCATGGTCACATACTACGGCTTCTGACTAACCAGCCTCTTCTCAGATCGTCTCTCTCTCGCTCTCTCTCCCCCTTTTATTCTTATTTTATTTTTTCATTGTCGAAGCTAATTCTTTTCCATCTAGCTACGCATTGCGTTGCCGTGACAACCCGAAGGCCAATTCCTCTCAGAAGTAAGTTGACGGAAATATGAAGACCCTGAGAGTTTGTCTCCGCGAATCCTTTGTCTCTTTTTTTGTTGCATAGCAATAGCCCTCATTTGGTAAATCTAAAACAATCACATCAAGGGGTCTTTGGTCTCTCCTTCATTTCTGATGAGCCTTAATTAAATCTTCTCTCTGGTAATGAAGTTTCTATTTATGTACCAACATGAGTGTAAGATAGATGGATATATCACAACAAGATTAAGTGAATCACTTGAGGACAAGCAGCATGCAGGTACAAACCACAAAGACAAAAAGAGACACAGAACTATAAGGAGTGCAGCTGAGATTTCCATTCAACAACGCTGTGATAGGTGTTTAAAAAAACTGCTGCTGAGGAAAAGGAATGAATTGTAAAACGCTTTCACGCGCCCCGCGTGACGTATGATGATCACACTGCGGCGGATACAGACAAAGGAAAGCTGGGAAGGGAAGCAGGTGACCATCTGATTATGTATATCGTGTGCCTCTGAAAAGCAGATTGGTGATGTTATCTTCCTCAAACACGGGACGGGTCAAGGGATGTCAACCGTAGGCAGAAGGAAACCCTGAAGTAGAAAGTGCAACGCACGGTTCGAAGGATGTAACCCTGTTCTTACCGCACCCATCACTGTTACACAAAATGATGGGATGATCATGTATCATAAACTCATGAAAATAACAACATTATGGCCGCAGCGGCAGACCTTGTATCAAGATCTTTCCCCCATTTGGCTACTGATATGTGGGGAAAGAATCCCTTGATGGGGAGAGCCATGGTGAATCAGTGTCATTCTTTTATTTCAAATTAGGTCTTTATTGAAAAATGTGACATTTAGTGATGTCATAAATTGACTACAAATGATACAATTCTTAATATACTTTTAGTTAAACAGTATTGCATAAGCATCCTCTAATATCTGCGTTTCTGATTGTTGATGTGTCAATATGTGGGAGTATTGAGATTCCTTTGAGATATGCAGAGGTCTCTAGGTAACTGTGAAATGTAAATACACGTTCGGACAGAGGCAGTGAACATTCACAAGGTAGCGAATCTCATCCTGAAGGGACAGAAAATGAATAACATTCTGTGTGGGGGTGTGACTTCTATCTGAAAGGCACTCTTACAAAAAGTTTTTTGAAAGAATGGCCATGGGAATCTAGAAAGAGATACACTTCTAATAGGAAGACTTGTCCCCAGCTGTTTAGTAGCTAGGCTTTATGATTCCTTGCCGGAAGGTGCTGGATCCTCAATGTCTGCAGTGTTCCTGTAGTCATTCTTGAATTATTAAAAATAAGATTATTAAACCATCCTGACCATCTCTCCTGGCTTTTATTAAACATCATGAGGTTACAAATATTTGTAAAAAATATTAGTTCATTCAGAGTAGTCGAGCTCATCTGAACACCTTAATATCAGATCTGCTTTTAGAACTTTTGTCCCTGTTTGACTTCAAATGTATAATATAGTACATAGACTAAAATCAGGAAGAGATTAATGATTTTTAAAAATCTTGGTTAGGGAAAAGAACAAGGCTGCTAAACTACCATGTAAATAACCTTGAACTTCAGGCTCGAGGATTTTCAGTCACGGTGTTGTTGTTGCCTCCGTCCAGGGAATCTGTTTGTATGATTAATTTCATCTTATGTCTTACCTACCGTACGGTCACACCAAAGTTTATCGAGCGGGAAAGGAAGCCGGCGGGCCTTCGTTTTCAACGAGAGCTGGCGACGAGGAGCGGCGGTCAGGCAGTCCGCGTCCTGAACTACGAGGAGAGTGGAAATGATGAAATGTAACTTTATGCAAATGAGTTCCGTTTTTACATCGGACTAATGAGCGTTCAGCGTCAGCGTGGCCATGCCGACGCTGAAGGAGTGGCCAACACAGTATCATCAGGGCTATTGCAATATGGGGGCATTTGCTAAAATGGAACTGTGACGCATAAATCATAAGAATCGTGTCTAAAGCACAAACATAATTGGCCTAATTTCAATGTGTCCCCCCCCCCCCCCCCCCCCCCCCCCCCACCGCTAAAGTATAGCCAATATCAATTCACTGTGTATCCTATAGTCACCTCGATTGGAGAACAACGCTTACGCATCTACAATTTTTACTATTATTATTTGGTTACACCAAACCAAACCGTTAACGATCTAACGAGTAGGCCAATTGCTTGTGATGATAGTACAGCGACCCAATCTATACGACCCAATTGGTGTGGGCGTAATACAGGCGTGGGTTGGGGGTGGGAATCTGCGCGCCTCGCTTCGCATTGTGCATTGGTCAGGTGAAATAGATGCAGGTGTGACGTATTTGGGTGCCAGGAGCGTCTCCATCCGTATAAACAAGCTCCAGGATCCACGCATGACCATTACTGTGGGAGGACACTGAGTGGTCTCTACGCGCTACAGGCTACCAGTCCAACTTACGCATTCGATCACGCTACTGAGGTAAATTGTCTTTTTAAAATGTTTGATCTGTAAATGTCTTTCCCATCCCATTACGTTTTCTGAATTAGGCAGTATATATATTTTTCATGTTATTAGGATTCAGTCCTGGTGATATTAAGGTTTTTTCTCTCATGACCATCCAGGCTTGAGGGACATAATGAAAACAAGCATCCGTGTTCATTCCATTTCAAATTACCATTCAGACTTTATGTGTGGTATTAATACAGTATATATGAGTTTCACCTCGGAGGGTGACTTTGTCTCCCAACTTCCCCTCAGGGCTTTGGGGACATGGAGTGGTACGTGTGCGTTCTGGTGCTGAGTTTGCCGTGGTCCGTTCACACCCAAACTTCTCCGAGATGTCAAAACTGCGTTCGTCAGACCGATTCAGGTGCATCTTTCAGTCACCTGGTAGGCCTATGATATACAAATATTGCACATTAACAAAGAAATTTGACGGTTAATTGATTCGTTAATCATGTTGGGATTAAGCCGGTCCACTCGTTTAGTTAGAATAATGTTATTGTCTAGTCTTTATGATATGCCACCGATTACAGCCAAAAGCTTAAATAAATACATCTATTGTTAGCCTATGTAGTGAATTAAGATTCAAGTTTAATCAATTTTTATTATCTTTCTTTTTTATCAGACTTGCATTTTGGAATGTGAGGAAACCCTGTGGAAATCTAGAGAATGGAAGGCAGGTCGGCCGACCAACATCCTGCAGACAGCAGCCTCAACAGGCTCCAACCCACAGCGAGCTGCAGAGAGGAGCACACAGACAGAGAGAACCGGCCCACAGGCCAGCCCAACACTGCCCCGGCTGCTTTATAACGGACTCACTGAAGCACATTTGAAGAATACAGTGGCCCTCCCGATGATTGACAATCCTGCGTTGAACAATCGAGAGCAACAGATTCCGGAGATGTATGGGGAGGAAGAAGATGGCGCGTCGGAAAACGAGTTGGAAGAATTGTTGAGTAAAGTTAAGCTCTATGGCAATGCGTTTCGTCACGTTGGTCCGAAGTCTAGGAGGAATAATGACGCAGGGGAAGGCAGCCAAGAGCGCGAAACACTGCAAAAGCGTTATGGTGGCTTCATGAGACGGATCCGACCCAAGTTGAACAGCCTGAAGTTGGATAATCAGAAGCGTTACGGTGGCTTTTTACGTCGCCATTTCAAAATCGCAGTGCGCTCAGAACCCCAGGCGTTTGACATTAGTCTATAGATCCGGAGGAACCAGGGGGGCTGCTGAGCGTCGTGGCGTGTTTAAGTTTATCTGCATCCATCGCTACAATTCATAATTGAAATCCTCTCTCTTCAAATAGATACATTGTTAATATTTCTGTACAAAAAGAGCACGCTCACATGAATAGGACTATCAGACATATTCCAAAAAATAAATATCCGTGATGTGTGTTGAGCAAACTGTGGGCTACTAATATAACAAATGCTTGTTATGTAGCACTAATAAACTTTTGCGTTTCATACGTCCCAGAAGTCGATATATTTTCCTTTTTTTGGCTATAGGGGGGGGATCTGGTGCGGAAATACAGCCGAGTAGCCTTCAGCGTATTAATTACTTATTATCATCAATTCATATATATAAGAGGTGGAAATTCATTCATGATGTGTTGAAGGTGGGGACAGATATATAGCCTACTATTAAAAAATATACAGGCTAGACTGTAATTATAACCAACAACGAGGAAAGAATTCAAACAAACTGATCCTTTTAAGTAAAAATCCTATTTGTAAGGACTGTTTAAGACCTGCAATAGTCAAATATTTTTCTATATAGAACAATGGCTATATATGTCTTACTTTATTGAGCATAAACCCTCAATAATTAACAGCCTTTTGGCTATCGGGACAGGTTGGGGTATTTCATTGTTAATCAGAGCATGAAGAAGATTGAGTGAACTTTATGCGCTTTTCATTATCTAAGCATCGAGTGGAGAATGGACAGTAATAATAATCGTAATATTATGGCCAATTATCAATATTACCTAACACTCCGTGGCCTGGACGTCCTTGGGTTTTATGAGTCAAGTGATGCGTGAGGAAGACTGTATAAGAAAAATGCATGCTGTTAATATTACCTTACAATTTCTAGTAATGAAGGGTCTCCATTGCGACAACAGCTATACAACATTTCCTCTCCTTCAAAGAATGACTGTATCAAATACAATCACTTGTTTGTAATTATCTTAGCGTTTCTTATGTATCCTGTACAAAAGTAACAATTATTCAGTCAATGTAATCCCACAGTTATAGGCAATTATGAACCGTTTAAGTAATACAATTGCATCGTTTCATAAACAATCCGTATTATGACGTAGGCTATTCAAAGTAGGCCTACTTACGTTCTTAGTCCTACCAGCCTAATTCCTCTGCGGTTATAATAACTGTAATATTCATAATCACAATATATCACTTATTATCATTCCCCCAATTACAACGTATTCGTAAGCAGTTGGGTCAAAACCCAAAATCAACAAGTATATCGCCCTTTACCTCATACAAGGTAGGTAATCCGAGGTATTTGGCGCCCTCTAACGGTATGCGGTAGAATATATCATTTTCATTGAGGCGTCGTCTGAGGAAAAACCCAAGTTGAGCAATACTTGGTTGGGTTTGATGACACACACTATGAAAGGGGAATGTTACACAACACGCTGGCATCAGTGTGCGTAATTTCATCAATGCGAATGATTCTAACAGTTAAAGTTACAGAAGCCAGAGAACCTCACTTTAAATACATGCTCTATTTATTAACTGCATGTAGACCTATATACATTTAAGCCATAAAATAAGCAGAGTGGAATATCGTCCGTTGAATGTATTCAGCTTGGATGGGGTAAATTGGTAGGGAAAGTTAAACTGAGTTAAACATGAAACATGCTCTATAAAGAATCGAAAAGAATAGAATGCTTTTAGGACGGATCGGTGAGCCTGTAAAGTTTTCTAAAAAAGGAAAAAGCTTATTTTCCTTTCTTAGAAGATTATTTTGCTGATAGACAAGTATCTGCTGCTGATTTGCCTGTTGATCGGTGTTGACCAGAAGGGGGAGACAAGACACAAGACTCGATTTACAATCAGTATATTGAAATTCAAAATGCAGGGAAGAGGAATAGGGCCATATATTTTTTGGAGTCCTGTATATTGCAAAGTGACGCTCGCTGAACTTGGTTCCCCTTACAGGTAACCTAATGAAATTGCATTCCTTATCCTGTGAGATTTAACCTGTGAGATTAAAGTCAGAATTCCGACTTTATTTTCTGACTTTTATCTCAGATCTAAAATCAAATTCAAATGTGGCCCTAATGCTCTTCTTTAGAAAGGTGCATGTAGGAGCTACATTGGACATGTCATGGATAACTGTAACCCGAGAGAGTCTGGGATCTAGAAATCCTTATCTTGCTTCAGCACTATTCGCAACTGTTCAAAAGCCTTGCCAATTTCAGTTGGGGTGCTTGTTATATCCTTTATCACCATCTATTAAATTCATTGTCTTCGTACTTTGGTCTCCCCCCTCCCGTAATTCATAACTCATAAATTACATAATATTCTAGCTTGTTTCCTGAAATACAATGTCGTTCAATTATGGGGAGCGCTCTCCGGAGCACGTGACGGCGCCTGTCGCCCTCGGAGTCTGCTGAGGCAGAGGAGCGCCTGCATAACTTTGTCAGTTAGCAATCAAGAGCTTTGCATCATTACTCCTTAGTTAGGTAAGGTGTCACCCTCGGACACGTGGGTACAGGCACCGGCCTCGGCTGGCCTCCTCCACGGTGTCAAACATGCCTGCGGTAACCGCTCCCTCACGTCAATGCGACCAAAGCGTATCCCTCTACCAGGCGTCAAAAGTCGTAGGCCTACAACTGGTCTCATAATGGCATGTCTTTACATTTTTTAAATATATGCAATACCTGCTCACTTTCAGTTTGCACTCATCTCCGTGTTGGGGAAACAGATTTCCTACAAAGGACGGCCCCTTTTCTCCACACATAAATGAAAAACGAAAGTTGTTGATTCGATTGGATGATGTCACACCACACAAACACACGCACACACATATGTACACTCATACACGCCCACATGAACACAGAGTTTATAAGTGCTCTCGCTCCTCTTCGAAGAAGTTGAGATTTTGGGATAGGCTATCCCCTGTCCGTTTAAAACTCTGCTCACCAACACAACGACTTTGGATGTGCTGACAGAGGGTCCCGCCACAGTGAGTGGAACTTTATTCAGGACTTCAGACTAATTTGGTTAATGTTTGCCAACTGTTCGTTTGTTACCCTGCACATTGAAATGAGAGCATGCAAGTCTCAGAGATGTGTTGATACTATAAATGTTGAACTGCAAAAGCATCAGATTGGGTGCAGCGACTGTGTATACTTTAGCATTTTGATAAAAGATAAGAATGCATGCATGTTGTTTTATTGTGCATGTCAGCATAAGGGATGAAGAAAAGATGATGTCTTCTTCACTTAAGCACAAACTCAAATGTACACTAACAGAAAAAAGTTTTTTCTGAGAGAATACCTAGACTATTCTACTCTACCGAAGTGCTTAATGGTTGGCTCTGTGAACCGTATCAGTAATTGTTTCTGTTGAAAGATTTGGTTAAAGGTACCTTTCTGGATGATCTAAAAGCTGTTGCCCTTCGCCTTTGGTCTCTTTGGTAAGACATTAAGCTTTTGCTCTTAGGCAGAATTCACAAATTCTATTGTTGTGTTGTTGAGGCTAGGAGAGTCCTTTAAGGTCAACCACGTTATCTTGAAGTCCCCCATGTTTTTGTCTTCCTTGTTGCCGAGCGAGTGCCTACTGCTGTGCATGATTAGGTCCCTCATTATGTCCTTAATGAAAACAAGCCATGGTTTAATGCATTTAGATATTTAAGTTGCTTGGCAGGAATTCAAAGTGCGACAAATAAACACAAATTATAAACAACTTGGCTAGCCTCTCATCTCATTCCAGTTCCACCTCTCTTAAAATCAACTAGTGCTTGTAGCTAAGGACAATGCTGGGGGGGGGGGGGGGGGGGGGGGGGGGGGGGGCGGTTTACGATACCCGGTTTATTATCAATGTTTGATAATGATACAGGGCCTGGAGTTGTTGTAATCTGGGAGAACCTGGGTGTACACTCCATTACTGAGGTCAACCATCTTCTCATAACTACATAAATTCTAATATCTAGGCCTACCAGTTTGTGGATTGTAAATGTTTTGCAACAAACCTTTTGATTTGACCGTTTTCATCGACACACCGCCCTCAAAAATGTAAAGGTGCCGAATGATTTAGTGATATGTGTTTGAGTTGGCTGAGAGACGATATGCCGTTTTGTGGGTTATGGTCTGTAACTATGAACACTGTTTTGCAGTATATGCCCTAAGTGATTTACCAACATGACAACCAGCTGGTACCCAAACCAAAAGGCCAGTTGCTGGAACCCTTTCAGAAGCATCAAGGTAGAGTCACAATGGTCCATTACCACTAATCCCCTTCTTACCTGATGTTTGTGATGCATTTCAGTGTTTCCCCCAGAAAATGGGGGGGGGGGGGTCTCCGTTTCAATTCCACTCAAAAGGCTTTATGGCACGACCGCTGTTACTAATGCATTATTTATCTGTGTTTTCCTTCCCTAATAGAGTTTTCTACTTGGTTAATGAATAATAATTCAAAAAATATTTATTAATAAATATATACAGTATATATTTTTTTAATATATTTATTTTTATACATTGCTCAACGCGGGGCCCTATTGTTGTTAAGGCGGCCGCCTTAACCATACAGTGCTGGGGAAACACTGCATTTATGCAATTTATCCATGTCATTATACTTTCTAGGACTTAGTTGTGCTGTGAGGCGCATTTATTTTGAGATGTTTAACTTTGTTCAGAAAGTTTGTACTCAAGTTTAGAGTTCGTCCTCGCTAACCCTCTTTCATTTTGTCCACCTGTGCTTCTAGTTTTTTGTATTCTGTCAGGGCTTTCTGCAACTGGCCCAGCTGATGGTGTCGGGCTGTCTGAAGAGCTCCGTCTCGACCATCGAGAGACGCTATGGGTTCACCAGCCAGGAGCTGGGCCTTCTGGTGGCCTTCAACGAGGTGGGTCCCTGTGAGAGACAGACCACAAACAAGGTCTAGATCGTAAGGGAATGACCCCATTCATGAGGTCATTCCCTTACGATCCACACGAGAAACAAGGCCTGGATCGTAATGGAGAATGACCCCATGAACGCGTCTCTTCTTTAAGGTGGGTAACGTGATGCTCATCATGTTTGTGAGTTTCTTCGGAAGCCGAGTTCACAGGCCTCGCCTGATTGGCGCCGGGGCGCTGCTGGCCAGCGTGTCCTCGCTGATCATAGCCCTACCGCACTTCCTGAGTCGGCCCTACCAATTCGCGGCGCACCCTGGTATATGTGAGTGTTCCTTATCACAAGCCTGCCCACTCCTAAACAAACACAACGTGCGAGACAAACGGGCACTCGTTTGACCACACCTCTCCCTTTTGCCTTGATTCACACAGCCACCAACAACATAACCACTGGCCTCTGCCAATCACGGAGCTCCATCGCCACCTTGGCGTCCAATCACAGCTGTGTGAATAGCTACGGTCAAACTCAGCAGGGGGTGTTCCCTGTGATGCTCCTGGGTCAGCTGCTACTGGGGATCTCCACAGTTCCCATCCAGCCCTTTGGGATGTCCTACGTAGACGACTACGCCAGCAGGAGGAACTCACCGTTCTACATCGGTACTTTTGGGATGCAGCAAACTCACTACATGACCGCAGCAAGACGGAACTGTGGTTAATCACATGAGTTCGATTAGATGAGTGCAAAGTAGAATAGAATAGATTCCTTTCATAGTCATATCACAAGTACTGCAGAGTTGGGTACTGACCACATACATCGTTCTGACTCTAGTTTCATAAATCAACAAGACTGTTGTTGTTGAACCAAGGCAGAACTCTGCCCCTGATGTCTAGCCCAGGCCTGGTGCCATCTCCCCCCAGAAGTTCTGCTATACTATAATGGTTCTTCTGAATCCCAGATTAGTCTGACTCGGGTTAGTCTGAGGGTAGTGTGGAGCCAAGCTAACGTTATCATCATAGTGATCTATGAGGTTACAACTGCTGATGGCAGTGGTTGTAACCTCATATAATGCGATTTCCCCAGAACCAGAGGAGGGTCCGGTGGCTTTGGTCTGCTAATAACTGGTGTGGTACGATCCCTGTCCTGATGCTGCTGTTGCCTACCTGTCTCTCTCTCCAGGGATTCTCCTGGCAGTGACCTCTTTAGGGCCTGCTGCTGGGTTCATGATGGGATCTTTTACACTGCGCTTCTACGTGGACTTTGACAAGACACCCACAGGTGAGTGAACACATTTTAACAATGACTTAGTATTAAGCATAGCCCTTACATAGTAATAATATTAATATTAATGATTGTTATTATTATCATAATTATTAATCATAGATAGTTGCTATTTAAGTGACAGAACATTCACAATGCATCCAGAAATGGTAATTCCCAACTTTTTTGCAATTCAAGCAAAGTCTTGTAATATAAGTGAACTTTAATCGACACAACCTTGGGAGGGATTCAGAGAACGGACATCCTCATGCAAACTAACTCCCGTGCTTAAAGGCCCATGCAACTTTTTTAGCCAAAATTACATTAAGTATGCAGGTTGAGAGTTATGCTGATGGTTCTGCATCCATTTCTGGGTCGATTGGTGGGTGTGTCATTTTCCCATGTGGCCTCTACAGTGAAAAAGCGCATATGCAACTTGATGTGTTCGGACCGAGCGCTTCCGGATGTGACGCGGCGGAAGTATCCTCGAAAATGTAGTCAGATTGTAGTTTCGAAAATGCTTTACGGCACAGACACACACCCAAACATGGCACCGGCTAGATATAAACAGCCAGTTGCGAGGCAATTTGGCTTGATTTACCTTAATATAACAGGCTAGGAGTCATTGCGGTGGTTCCATTATACATTTTTGTTCGATTGATCGTTGTTTCAACTCCCCCCTGCGCATCTTGGCGGAGAAAATGAATATGTTTCTGCCGGCGACCCGCCGCCCACTCTCGCGGGAGTCTCGGGTCTCGCGAAGTACCGAATTGCTTTGCTCTCGTCCCCCAGATACAGTGTGTTCGAAATCGTTCCCGATCATGGATGTAGTGCACTAAATAGGGTGCACGCCATTTTGTAGGGTGTTCGAATTCTCAGTGGTCCACTATATAGGGCACTATATAGTGGACTTAAAATAGGGTACATACGATGTTCCCTACATGTTACTCCCGTATACCACAATGCAATGCGGTTGTATTTTTCCAGGGGAGAAGAAGAAGCTGAATAACCGCGAAAACGAATACATTTAATGATGGAGTCTCCGGCTTGTGTTTAGAAATGTCAACAATTTATTTGGGATTTAACATAGAATATTTAACATTCAAAATGAATTTGAAAAAACTTGAACAAGGAAATGTAACATTCAACATCAATACAACCTCCAGCCCGGTTTGTTTAGATGATGTCGGCGCATCACGTCACACAAATACACGGCGCATTTACTGACGCAAATGACGTTTAGAAATGTTCAGCGTAGTGTCCGAATTCTCGTTCCCTATTCCCTATATAGTGCACTATATAATGTACACTATATAGGGAATAGGGAACGAGACGAGTGTATAGGGAACGATTTCGAACACAGCTACAGACTGAATCCCCGAATCCAGGTTCTTGTTTATTTAGATTATTATGTTGGCCAACACTCTCACACTGATTGTTCTGTTCAACCTAAGATAAAACAATTATAATCTAGGATATAAATTCTCCCCGTCAACTATAGAAAGGATGGCTTTATGTTTATTGCAATACAAATACACCATTTTAAAAGTGTATAACCTTGCCTACACTTTATGAACATTTACCTCGGACATGGCTCCACGCATTCGCCGGCTTCTTTGAAAACAAATGCACATGGCTCGCGTAGAAGTGCATGGGGAAGGGTCGTCAACGAGTTGTTACGACAGTGTTGTAAAATATCTACTACGAAGCTGTAGGGGGCGCTGTGTAGAGAAATGTGCGTGCCAAAACCAAGAAAACAGCGAAGAAATTCCCGAAGTTGCATAGTGGGCCTTTAAAAACGTTCAAGTGAACCAAACCTGTTTGTCGGGTTATTATGCCAGGTGTGATTAAAGGTTTCAAAATCAACCACATGTAGACACATGTAGCCACTGTAGAAATGCACATGTTAAAACATTGCACAAGTTTGTTGTGCGATGTCCTTCAATATCCTTCTTTAGGATATCTCTACCGTTTCCTCCCATAAGTTCCCCCTTGATAGAGCATTGGGTATGCTGGATCAGAGATAGGTACTCAGTCAAACAACAAATCCTCACAAGGAACTCTCAAGCATGTCTTGTTGATGGGGGCCATGACCGCCCCAATCAACAAACCATAATAACCCTAGTCCGATCTCATTGGGTTGATGCTTGTCTGTGCCCCCATCCGCTCTCTAGACCAGATCCAGATCGACTCCAAGGATCTGCGCTGGGTCGGCGCCTGGTGGCTGGGATTCCTGATTGCTTCCTGCCTCCTCTTCCTCACCTCTTTGCCCTACCTCTTCTTCCCTCGAACCATGGCCCAAGAGGTATTACCACATGCACGACCACCATGACGAACCCACTGATGCTCACATTTGACCAGTGGCTTTTTTTCTTTTTACACACGATTACAAGACTACAGAAAGAAAACAAATATTTTTTTTCTGCATCGAATAATACATACTGGTGAATCCTGAAAACATTGTATCCCAATTGTTCCCAGTCTGTCACTCCCGCAGAGGAGGCTAAATCAAAGGAGGAGAAACAGCTGGAGGTGGTCCAGACCGCCTCCCTCAAGCAGTTCCTCAAAAGTAAGACCTGTTGTCTCCCGTGGTGCTATACGAGACATGCTCTGGTGTAAGATCAGTCCCTCAAGGCGGAGTGCTGCAGCCGAAGAGCCTGAACTTCAGGTAGCCCCATTCTGAGTAACCCTATCTGGAACCGGATCCAAGGTAAATCAGCCAATCGTGACGACGCAGCGTTAAGCGATGCGTTCCCATCCCCTGCCTCGGTTATTTTCTCAGGGGTATATCTTTTCATGAACACTGTCCTGATTGGTCCAAAATACCTTGGAACCGGTGGCAGATGCTTCAATAAGGTTACTCAAATTTTGGCCTACAGATGTGTAGACAGAGCATGTAAGAAAATAAAAAGTCTTGGCTTTCTTTAGAGAATACTGGTCGGATAACTACCATTCACTCTCCCTCCCCCCTCCAGGTTTTCCAAGAATCGCCCTGAGAACCTTGCAGAACCCTGTCTTCATGCTGATGTGCCTGGGCCAGGTGTTCTGTGCTGGGATCATCGTGGGTGTCGTCACCTTCCTGGCTAAGTTCATGGAGCGTCAGTTCAACCTGACCGCCTCCTATGCCACCATGTTGATAGGCAAGTGAGCAGGACAGCCCTGGCTCCCTGTCCTCACTGCCAAACAAAGAGCCACACAGAGCTAGAGATACGTGACTGGACTGATAACTAGCGCTTCTTGGACTCCTCTCGCAGCACGCCACCATAACGCCACTGTGTTGATATGGGTCCACCGATTCCCTTCATGTCTCTGTTAACGGCCTCACGCTGCGCACACTGCACACATTTGATCCGTAAGGTGACTTGAAAGGCGATTTTTTTTAATCAAACTTGAAACATTAAACAAGGCAAATTTCAACAACTTTCTTAAGGCATCCCCCTTGTCTGTTTAATACACCACGATACAACGTAATGACGATGTGCCAAAGGACTACACAAACAAAAACATAAAGAAGGCCATGATAACGGATAAAGGGTCCTGTGGCCTACCATGCTAATAGTCCTGTTGCATTCAATGCTAATGAGTCCTGTTGCCTGTGGGTCTGCAGGGGTGGTCCACATGCCCGTCTGCGTGGCGGCCATCGTCATCGGAGGGGCGGTAATGCGCCGGCTGGACCTGTCCCGTTCTGGGGCAGCCAAGTGGTGCTCCCTGGCCATCATCTGCACCCTGTTCGTCTCCGTCCCGCTCCTCTTCATCGGCTGCCCCACCCAGCGTGTGGCCGGGGTCTTCCCCACCAGCAGGTACGGTTCGACGTTCTGCCGTTCCTCCACGCTCCGCGCTCTGCACCCTCTTTCACGCTGGTGAAAGAGGAGGACAAACACGGTGTCACTCCTGACACTAATTAAAGGTGACATATTATACCACAAGGTGTGAGTGTGATTAGCCGTCACAAGCCGTTTGGAAAATCAGCCTCTTCTGACATCACAAGTGGCCGTGTCCACTTAGATGTATGCCGGATAGATCAGTCTACCATGCCTACCCAGTGGACTGTAGCAAACGTTGCTAATCTATTTGTTATTTGTTATTATATAGGGACAGATCATTTGTGCTGATGACAGCGCATATGGTGGGAGACCAACGGTGTGATAATTATTGTTATTATTATTATATATTTTTGGGGATAAAATAAGAGCGATGACCACTGTCATGTCATCGCTCTTATTTTATCCCCAAAAACGCAGCTGATCGGACGCATCATAGGATTCGGAGGCATGCATCACTTTTAAGGATTTTAAAAACTGATTATTATTATTTTTTTGGAATGAATGGGAGAAAAGGGGACAGAGTTGCCTGCGGAAGCGATTTCTGAGATGCAGAGACAGCTTCACGCTACCAGTGTCTGTCTCGTACGGTGTGGAATGATGCTGCGTTTCATTATCCATCCGTCTCGGAGGTCCGAGGACGTTGCCTAGCGACACGCGCGAGCACGCCCATTTTCCTCGGACGGCGAACCCGCCATCTCGGTTGAACTCAGTGGTTACCGAGCAAAATTCCGAGACAGGATTCAGGATTCCAAAGCGGCCTTGGGTGTGGCACGAGTGTATTACTCGGTGTGAAAATGTCCACACCGCGGCAACCCTGTTGCGCCGAATTAAAAAAGGAAACTGCTATAATGAAATAGCGGTAATATTTCCACATTAATTGATAAAACAACAGGGGGTGGGAAGGGGGGATGTCTGTTTCAGAAGGGGGATGATTTTGATCATTTTAATTCCAAAAAGGGAATGCCATCCCCACTCATCCCTCCTCAACTCGAGTGCTGGGTATGTGGGTTTGTCTGTAGTCCCATGGATGGACTGCGTCTGAGGCTTGTGTTGACGGCGTGTTTTTGCGTCTGCGCGGACATCCTGTTTGACCACGGTGTGCGTTCACGGTGTGCGTACCAGGGACGGGAGCGAGACGGCGTGCAGCGGCAGATGCGAGTGTCCCCAGGACGCGTTCAACCCCGTGTGCGCTTCTGACGGCACCGAGTTCAGATCCCCCTGCCACGCCGGCTGTATCGCCATGGAGACGGACAGCAGCAGCCAAAAAGTCCAGGTACGAACGCAGCGGCCCTTGAGTGTCTGCAGAGACATGTAATGGGACAGCTGGCTTGGAGTGGATCTCCAACAGTGAGTAACCACTTTCGTCTGATGGATGAGGGTAATTTACCGCAGTGAAGTTAGTTTTAGGTTGGACATTCAGTCCAGTTCCAGCCGCGATTTCACGGAGATTTGCCCGGCAATAGCAGCAAGGCCAACTAAACTAAAGCCTTAGAATAAGACACACGACTCTGTATTGTATTTTAGTGCTTCCTCTATTTTATATGAATATTAATATGCAGGAATTATCATATTTCTTTCAATAGCTTCCAATTGCAAAGGCAAATGTTAACTAAGCCTGCAATTAATAGATAGAGGAAGCAGTAAAATACCATGAAACGTGGTGTGTCTTATTCTTAGGCTTTACTTCTACAATTGGATACTGGTTTGGAGTCACTGGGACACATGGCATGGAAGCTATTGAAAGAAATATGATAATTCCTGCATATTAATATTCATACAATATAGAGAAAGCACTAAAATACCATGGAAAGTGGTGTGTCTTATTCTTAGGGTTTTCTTTTACAATTGGATACTGGTTTGGAGTCACTGGGTCGCATGGCATGGAAGCTATTGAAAGAAATATGATATTTCCTGCATATTAATATTCATATAAAATAGAGGAAGCACTAAAATACAATACAAAGTGGTGTGTCTTATTCTTAGGCTTTAGATTTACAATTGGATACTGGTTTGGTGTCATTGGGTCGCATGGCATGGAAGCTATTGAAAGAAAAAGATAATTTCTGCATATTAATATTCATATAAAATAGAGGAAGCAATAAAATACATACAAAGTGGTGTGTCTTATTCTTCGGGTTTAATAATATAATTAGATAATGGTTTGGGGTCACATGAAATGGAAAGTATTGAAAAAACTGCAAGTATTTTGTATTGAGATATTTACGTGAAGTAATTTATTGACGGTCCCTGAATCAGTTTCCAGCGATTCACCGATTGGTTGCTCTGTGAGGTGCGCTGACCGTTGTCCTGCTGCTATTGCCGGGCAAATCTCTGTGAAGTCGTGGCTGGAACTGGACTGAATATCCGTCGAATATCCAACCTAAAACTAAATTCACCGCGGTGGGTAACCTGGCTACTGGGGGAACACCAAAATGTACCAAACGATTTCATATCACAAAATGCTTGTTTAATTTCATGCTTGTATTCTATCAGGTATTTCAAACTAATTCAAGTGCTTCTTTGAAAATAATAGTACCCCGTAATAGTGATTATTAGATATATACCCTGTAATAGTGATTTGTAGACATATATCCGCAACAAGTGATTCGCCGTACCAATGGCCAATGTGCAGTTGAACACAAATGTCTCCTATCAGAACTACACCTCTTGTGGCTGCGTGACCGGTGGGGGTGGAGGTGGTGGCGGTGGTGGCGGCGGCGGCCGGCGGCGGCGGCGGAGGTGGCGGCGGTGGAGGCGGGTGGCGGGCGGCGGTGGCGGCGGCGGTGGAGGTGGGGGTGGCGGGGTGGAGGTGGTGGCTCCGCGCTGCAGGGACGTGTGGCAGCCGCTGCGCCCACCTCCTGGTGGTCTTCATGGTGCTGTCGGCTCTCACCTGCTTCATCGGCCCCACCTGCAAAGCCCCCTGCTTCTCCACCATCCTCAGGTACACACACATGGACCTGGGGGGGGGGGCAGGTGTGTTCCATAACACACCTGTAATACACCTGTATGCGTGTGTTGGAGTGTCAAGGTTTCATTTTTTATGCGTCAATTTTCCTCTTTTAAGATAATTCTGACACATTTACATAAGTATTTATACAGATGTATACTTTTTTTTCTTCCATACTGATATACTTTTTCTTGAGCCCGCTTTATCAATACAACTCTGTCTTATCGTGTTATGGATGGTCATATCATTTGTTGCTTGTTGATGTGTTTCTATGTGTTCTTGAACCAGGTCTGTGCCTCCAGAGGACAAATCCTTTGCGGTCGGGGTCTGCTACATGCTCTTCCGGGTCTTAGGTAAACCATGAGTCTGCGTTTAGAAACATTATGCTGACACAAAGTAAGCCTCTTTGGTTGCTTGGTGGACGTGCGGTTTTGGAAAACCTATGTGCTAACAATCCTGTTTTTTGGGGTTTGACCTTTTGCACACAACCAGTTGAAGCACATTGGATAGATTATTGGTTTAGTTTGCAGATTTTTTTCATCCTTCTTCCCATTGTCTGTCTGCAGCGTTCCTGCCGACGCCAGTCATTTACGGAAGTGTCATAGATAGCAGCTGCATTCTGTGGGGAAGGAAGTGTGGAAAAAAGACTTCCTGTCAGTACTACGACTTGGACTCCTTCAGACATAGGCAAGTCCCTCTTGCCTATTTTATTAAACCTCTATTTACCCGTTTAAAGTCTCACTAGGTGCGTTTCCATCCCCCTGATTTTATGCGAACTTTGAAGTATCGAATCAGTAAACGGTGATGGAAACACCAAAATTTGCATAAAAATCTTCTAATTCGCAAAAAGGTTTATCCGCTCGCTTGAGGTGGTTTTTGAGAAATGCGAAAGAGAGTAAATTCGCAAAATGGGAGATGGAAACACACTTTTCGAAACAGCTGTGACGTAGCGAACTTTGAACACACAGGACTGACTGTCTTTCCGATTTCCGCATAACGACCGGCCATAGCAACCCTGCCGACATCAACGTGTAACGTCATCACCCTATTCCGCTCCAACCACTTGATGGAAATGCACCTAATTCGAATTACTTTTTTGCGAACTTTCTAAAGATTCACATCTCCTTTTGGATGGAAACGTAGCTACTGAGATTAAGAATCTAATTTCCATGAGAGACATTGCCAAGAGGGCAGCATAAAAAAATAAAATAAAAATTAGTTTCATACAAACAAAAAACGCACAATCTTTACACAATTTAAAGACAGTTCTGGGATTTGATGCTTCCGTATTCTAGGTCCTTTGGTCATGAGCCAAAGGCATCAAATGATATCAATTATGATCATTTGAAGTCTTTCTGGAGGGCGCTCCAGAAAGTAAAAAGCTTTTTTTCCCAGCTGAGTCCGAGCAGTCAGAACAGACAAGTGCAGAACATCTTGCAAGCGTAGGCTAAAGTGGACTTGACTTCTCAGGAGATATGTACATAAGTAGGTAGGGACTAGTCCAAGTTGTATTAATAAAACCCCACCAATGGGTACGTCTGCGTACAGACAGAGATGGCCAATCAGACTTTGCATACAAGGTACAACGGAGGGTAAAATGTTTACAACCAATGATAAATCGCAAGGCACACACAGTGTCTAATGACCGCAATCACGTTTTTTTTCAAACTTTTGTTGATATTATAATATATTGATGATATATTCTTGACTTGAAAAGTCAGAAGATTTGGTTTGAACTCTTGCTGAACCTCAGTCCGAATGTGCTGTTCATTCATTTTGCTATCACTAGCAGATATACGGGTTGTACTCCTTTCCCCCTCTGACTGACATGGGTCACCACATCCTACAGATATCAGATTATAGAATATATAAAAAAGCAAAAAAGCTGCTGTGATCATCTCTACACTCTGCTTCGTAGGTTCTTCAGCCTGCTCACGATGTTCCTGTGCCTGGCGCTCTTCTGCTTCTTGATGACCATTCTGGTGCTCCGGAAGCAGGCAGGAAGTCTGGACAAGAAGCAAGGAAGTGAAAGAGAATACAAGCTTGTTGGCTGCAGTGATGGAGCGCGCAACGGCAAGGCCGAGCTGGACGTAGTGGAGGGGGGAGGGGGGCAGAGGAGCTGAGCTGACGGATGGAGTGTGTGTGTGTGTGTGTGTGTGTGTGTGTGTGTGTGTGTGTGGTGTGTGTGTGTGTGTGTGTGTGTGTGTGTGTGTGTGTGTGTGTGTGTCAATGTGAGTGAGTGTGTGTGTGTGTCTGTCTGTCTGTCTGTGTGTGTGAGTGAGGGAGTGAGTGTGTGTGTTGTATTTTTTTAAAAGCTTCAAAGAAGCCTGTTTAATGTCCTGAATACATCGGTGACTGTGATGTTGTGGCCTTCGTTCAATGTCGAGTAAAGACTTGGGTGGCCTTTGTTGAGCTTTAGTATTGTAATCTCTTTCAACTGAAGTAATTGAGGCCATTTATACAGTATATCATTGGAAATCATTGGCAACAGCAGCATAGCAACAGTTTTTCAAGGTTAGCAGCAAATTCCGATGTTGTCCACTCTTTATCTTCTGTGACACTCAACATTCTGCTAAAAATTCTCTGTCCATTCTCAGACCATTCACTGAAAGTAGTATCAGTTTGAGACTTTGAATCTCAAACTACTACATGTTAGTGGATCAGCTATTACATTATACATTATAGCATATCATGCTAATATTGCGATTAAGGTTGCAGTTAACTGGTAGTGGCGTCTTCTGCATTTGAGAGTTCTTGGGAATCTACAATAAAAGAGTGTTTCTCATTCCGACCTCTTCAAAATACATGGTTCTTTCCATGGGTGTGACCCATAACCTTATGCATGTTTAAACCAATGGTTTATATCTGGTGAATAGTTAATTTCCACCAAAGTTGTCTGTATTAGTTGTTATAGAAAAACATTCACTCCGTATTACAAAAAATAAATCATTGCTTCCACCATGGAGTTTAATTTATCGTCCTCGTCTGCATGGCTTCAAACATGAAATCTCAAAAAGTAATCAAAAAATCCCCAGATGTGATTAGGTAAACTTCCTTGTGGTAGCGTGGCAATCTGGATCTGTTGCTCCTGGTTCGGGAAGAGGCTTGGAATATCTGTGATCTCAAGTGGGGGCTGCCGGCCAACGCACATCTGTTTCCCTTCGACTCCATGCTCTCACTTTCAAATTCCGATGGCACAACAAAAGAAGTTGTGGTGTCGTTATGGAAGAAGACTAACGATCCAATCATGGCACAGAGAAAGTACGGGTGTTCTGCCAAGACTCACACTCATGTTAAAACGCATTGTACGGTCAAACACGTTCTTACTGTTAGTGAAGGAAGGCCAAAGGTATTTTATGTAAATGCTGCAAACGTTACGAGCTGGAGCAGGATCAGGGATAACAAATGAGAAAGAGAAAGTTGTAACTGTGGATCAGGTTTCGACATGACAACATCTGTGAAGGGACAGAGAATTGTGGGAATACTTTGGGAATAGAAGGTTTTTGAGGAATTAGGAGGGCTGGCCCAAGTGTAGCAACAGGATGTTGCGGTCTAAACAAACATAATTTATGTTATCCATTGAAAGGAAAGTGCATATGATTTAACATCCTTCATGTCAACTTAACGCACTGGCCTTTTCCGAACTGCAATTGAAAAGTTGAGACATTTCTGTTTTTTTCTTTAAGTCATTTGCATGATTTTTGAAAAACAGAACTAATTGAGAAGTGCCTCTGGGTACAGAGGCTTATAAGGTAACACGCTCTGAGGACGGTTGAATTATGCCTATCATATGAAGGACTGGTTCAACTGGTAGGCTGATCGAGCTATAATAATAATACACTTGATTCATGTCACAACAAATCCAATTCAAGTTTTGTCTTGACCAATACATTATTGGAACCTGCTGACAACGTCTGTTGGTATGGATCACTGGGAACATAATGCATGGGATGTTTTGTTGCTATACAAAATCGCCTCTTTTGTTTTTTAACAAAGGTCATAAAAGGTTGTGCAAACAACACTATTGAATAGTTAAGTATTAAAACGTGCATAGATGCCGAAGCACTAGGTTAATAATTGTGCCCTCCATCTCGTTAGACCTGTTCTGGTCTCTTGAAAGAGTTTAAAACATCTTGGGTGAGAGGGAGTGGGTTGGTGTGTGTGGGAGTGTATGTCTGGGTCCTGTATTTAGGGGCGGAGACTGACGATGAGGGCTGAGGGCCTGAAGCAGTGCGGCTGTGTCCGTAGCCATAGCTCTTAAATGGTCGGCATGTATCGATTTTAGTAGCATTTTTTCTATATTTTTATATGCAATTTGTGTATATTTTATAAAAATATGTATAAACGTCATTCGACAAAATACATTGTGGATGTAAATTGTCTCTTTTTTTCTGTTTTCAGTTACTCTCAAGAACTTGACAACATGTGCCTCCCTCTAGTGTTACATCATTGCATGTTCAATTATATTGTAAAATATCACTTGACAGACAACACCAGTGACAAGAAACATGCTTATATCTTTATGTTTGCCACATGGTGAGGCTGGAGATGGCTGACAGGAAGCACCTTGGATATAATAGACTGTATAGCAAACTCCCTAAGGGCTGCTTACTGTTGACATAACACACTTGTCTCAAAACAGCCCGTACATAACAAGCCCTGTTCAGTGTAATGGACCGGGCCTTGGATTGCAGAGTGCTGTATTCTCTGGAGATGCTCTGTTGGGGTGGTTGTCCAGTCGTTAACCTGTGTTGCTGACCTTTTCAATGGAATCTGCCTCACAATGTGTATACACGCACACACTCATGCATGCACACACACACAAACACGCACGCACACTGAGTCTAAGAGCCAACATGTCTCAACTGATCTTATCATTTCATCTAAGGATAACAAAATACAACTATGTTGTATGAACACACCAGACACACGCGCGCGCGCACACACACACACACACACACACACACACACACACACACACACACACACACACACAGATTGAGAGCTAACATGTCTGAACTGTTCATATAATTACATCTTTTCAGAAATGTCAAACAATACTTTAACTCTGTGATATCGTGCTAAATCTAAACACACAACATAAATGCCAAAATAACATCTCTGAGGATGTCAAGCCTGGAGTCTGTTATTGTGCTTACCTTCCTCCCATGGAAAGAGACGGACTGACGGGAAACGGTATGAAATACCAAACGCACAGCATGACAAAAACAAACCCCAACGATGATCCCGCGAATGCCTGGGCTGTCGGCCAAGGAAAGAAACTTTCCCACCTTGGTGCTGAAGAACGAGAAAGTTGTATATTTTGTCAGTTATGTCGGTGCTTGTCTTACAGAAGGAGACAAAGTCAGCTTGCCGTTTTACTTTTGCGTTTATTTATTTATTATAATAACTGACATTTGCTGCAGGGTTTTTTTGGTGTTTTTTTCTGTAGTATTTAAAGAAAGCTGTAGACTAATACGTTACCGTTCTTCTGTTTCAACATGAAAACTTCAAATTCTTCTCATAAACTTTGACAAGAAAGAGGCAGACGGATTGGTCTGATGTTGCCATTAAATGACACATGCTATCATTCATTAGCTTTGGACAAATGCTTAACCTTTTGATCCCCTCCTGGGACCTGCTAAGAGTCGGTGTGTGTGTGTTTACGTCTATGTGTGTCATGGGCTGTGTCTCTGTGAGTCTGTGTGTGTCTATGTTGGCTGTGTGTGTGTGTGTTAGCTGTGTGTGTTTGTGTGTGTATGTCTAGAAGCTGTCTGTGTGTGTGTGTTTGTGTGTGTGTGTGGGTCTATGTTAACTGTGTGTGTGTGTGTGTGTGTGTGTGTGTGTGTGTGTGTGTGTGTGTGTGTGTGTGTGTGTGTGTGTGTGTGTGTGTGTGTTTGTGTGTGTATTAGAGCCCGACCGATATAGGATTTTTAAGGCCGATACCGATACGAATATTTTGTGATTTAAAAATCCGATATGCTGATATATATTTTAAAAAAAAATCCAGAAACGTGCAACATAACAAACAGATTTCCCTAACATTGGTTATTTGTAGTTATTTATGAGTCCTCACTAAACTAATAAGGTAATGCAGTTTAAAAATAAACTTTTTTTTATTGTTTTTCACACATGAACAACACCGATGATCTCCGTCGATCTCCGTCATAGTTAGTCGTTTTTTCGAATAGTTTGAAAAATGCCTAATATCGGCCGATAATATCGGCCTGCCGATATATCGGTCGGGCTCTAATAAGCTGTGTGTGTGTGTGTCTATGTTAACTGTGTGTGTTTGTGTGTGTGTGTGTGCCTATGTTAACTGTGCGTGTGTGTCTGTGTATGTGTGTGTGTGTGTGTGTGTCTATGTGAGTGTGTGCGTCTAACCCTATGTGTGTGTATAAGCTGTTAGTGCGGTAGTGTGAGCAGGTCTATTTCCTCAGGTCCTTCGGGTTCAGCACCCGGCCCATCACTAGCAGGGCCCCCGAGATCTCGTCCCGCACCAGGTACAGGAAGGGCCGGTTCACGTGGAACAGGAGGTGGCTCACGGTGGTCCGCACTGCGGGTACTGGGTCCCCTCGGGGGCAATCTCCATGACAACCCTGTGATTGGACGGAGGTGAGCTTGGCGGGCTGGGCGCTGACACCCACAGGTTGGTCTCGGCCAGCCAATCAGAGAGACCTGTGTGGGAGAGTGGATAGGATGTTGAAGGAGAACCAAACCCTCTGACCCCACCTTTAAGGAAAGCTTTAAGGTTTTGTTCATTCTTGGGACTGCAGGGCTGATGGCTCAACTGTACTCCACTGTACTCCACTGTACTCCAATAAGTTGAGGACATGAGTGTCACGTCAACACTTAATCAGTAGGCGACCGGGTGCCCATACGAGCCTTTGAGGTTAAAGAATGCAATAAACACGTATTCGACCTATAGAGGCCGCCATCTCATGCAAACAAATGCAGACGTGTTGCTGGCGCATGTTCTCCATTAAATGGGGTTCCCCAAAAAGCAACATAAACATGCATGACATGCAAAACAATGATTGACAAAGTCTAATTTAGTCATCATTTTGGCAAAGTGGCAAATATTTTGCTACAGCCTAGCACGTTTTTTTTGTTGCTCACTAATGAGCAACAAAAAAAAAACTGATTCGGTCAGCATAATTCTTCCATGTCCCGCCTTCAAGAGGTTGATTGGCTCGATTAAAAAAGTACCACCCAGGCAAATAACCACACCTGAACCGCAGACTATTAAAAAAAGTGGGAGGGGCTTGGGGGTCCTGAACCCGACGGCTTCCAATGAAATCTATCAATGGTATGACACAAAGAAGGAGACTCACCCAGGTCTGAGAGGACTGGCAGCAGGTCTTTGAAGTAGCTCACTTTCAGGGCAGGCATTTTTAGGGACACCTGCGTGGGCTGGAGGGTCATGGCGAGGTCCTGAACAACTCGGCCGTCAGGCTCTCCTCCAGCAGCGACATGTGCTGATCAGGTTGTTGGCAGGAACACAAACATGCTGACTCATCGTGCATCTGGATCTGACCAATCTGGAGGCAGCATGGGCAGATAGCGTAGCACTGTGTTAGCAAAGCACGTGTCACAGGTAAGGTACTCTCTGAGGCGGGGCATTCACCCAACCCGGGGACAGGTTTAGGCGCTGTTGGTCTGTTTACCGTGCAGTCCAGATCTGAGTCTATCCCCATCTTCATCGGGTAGTTGTCTGGTGCATCATGGGAATGCGGACGGTCGCCCCTCCATCCAACTGGAATTCCTCCATGGCGTCGCTCTGACCGAAGCGCGTCACCCACTTCCCTGGAGAACATGGAGGAGCATTAAGTTCATGGAGACCTGGGGAAAGTTAATATCCTGGAGACCTTGAGGAATGTTAGGATCCCGGAGAAGGCTGAGGACCATTAAGAGCACTAAAGCTGAAGAGATAACAATACAGAGACTGTAGATGTGATGGACATCTAAACAGTCATGGAGAGCTGGGTTATAGCCAAAACCATTTTCATAAATTAGTTTAGACTGAGAATTGTTCTCAACACTTAAAGGTGTTAAAGGTGACATATTATACCACCAGGTGTGAGCGTGATTAGCCGTTACAAGGCGTTCAAAAAGCGACCTCTTCTGACATCACAAGTGGGCGTGTCAAGCCTACAGTGGTAGCAAACGTTAGTCTATCCGTCATACATCTAGGTGGACAGGCCCGCTTGTGATGTCAAAAGAGGCCGATTTTTAAAACGGCTTTTAACAGCTAATCACACACCTGGTGGTATAATATGTCGCCTCTAGTTAAGCAAGCTTCTCTCCTGATTAATTACAGGAGAAAATAATAAATTATATAATACATTTGTGACGCCCTGCCCCTCTCTCTGTCTATTGGTTGTGGGTGGAGATTGGGAAAGGGCGTCAGGCCAATTGGCCACACCTGTGGATCCTAGGGATCCAGAGATTTAAGGGCTGGGTAGCCATGTGTTGGGGCTCTCTTTTGCTGCTTCTAGGCTGGGCGCTGGGCTCCGTCTTCCACCCGCCATGTGGTTTTAAGTATCATCCCTTTTGTTTAAATATAATTGCTTATGTTTACTTTAACAAGTAAAAATGGGTTACTAATAAACTAGTTTCTCTTTATGTCATGTGTGGACTCCCTTTGTTTTGCCACTACCTGACCCGGTGTGTGACAAAATGGGGGCTCGTCCAATTGGTTAGTTTGTTAAGGGTCATTTGGTCAAATTCAGCCTGGATGGTCTGAATATGGTTTGTGTGCTGGCATTTGTTTTGGGTTCCTTTTAGGAATTGTAGTTTTGCATTAGTAAGTTGTTTGGTTTCAAAGGATTGATTGGCTTATTGCTAGCACCTGTTGAAGCCAAGTCAGTTGCTGCCAGTGTTGGGAGTTCCACATGTGACTTTTGTCTTTTGGATTTCAGTTTTAGGAGGGATTTGGTCGGTGGAGTTTGGAAGTAGTAGAGCATTGTGTCCTATGTTTTGTTTTTTTGCTTAAAGGTTAGTGTTTTGGTTGTAGTCAATAAAATCAAGGTTGGAACTTTGAGTTTGGTTATTGGGGACGGTCTTGTAATGTGGTATGGAACCATAAATCCCCTGTGAGGCTAAGAAGACTGGTTTCCAATAGGGGGACTGGTCTTGGGGAATTTTAGTGTGGCTGCAAAAGTGGGTAGAGCGGTTGTCTCGGGAGCACATCCCCGGTGTAAGAGAGGGTCGCTGATTGCCAGTTGCCTTTTTCTTCCCGGTGGGCTAAAGTGCATAAATACCCCCCATCAGTAGCGGCACGAAGACTAGGGATGGAGTTAGGGTAGTTATGGGGTCGCTAATGTCTTAGTTAGTCAGGGCTGGGGAGGTTCCATTTTGGTTTGGCTGTCCCAGACTTTGTTAGTGGTTCCCGCTGATGTTGTTTTTTTTTTCTTTCTCCCATTCTATTTTGTGAGTGTAGGTAGTCCAGGTATGGCGTCTACAGTGGATAAATTTGTTGACTCACCGTCAGTAGCACTACTGGATCAGTGTACTAAAGACCAGTTACTGCTAATTGCTGAGAAATATGAGATTGAGATTTTGGATAAAAAGTTAAAGGAGTCTGTTAAGGGAAGTTTGATGGCAGGGTTGCTGGAGCAGAGAATGATTCAACCCGTTGGGGGGACTCAGTCTTCGGCGTCTACAAGTACTGTGTTGAGTTTTGAACAGCAAAAGGAACTTTTGTTGTTAAAGCAAACTCATGAATTACAGCTACAAGTACAACTTCAGAATATAAAACAGCAAAATGACTTGGCTTTGGAAGAGGTGAAGCAAAAAACTGAGTTGGTTAGGTTAGAGCTACAGAATAAAAAGCTGAACTTAATTCAACAGGGTATATTGCCAGGTTCAGCGGATAGTGACAACCCTGTGTTTCGGTCTGGTGCACCAGTGGCATCTTTTGATATATTCAATAACTTGCGCTTGCTTCCGAAGTTCAATGAAAGAGACCCTGATTCATTCTTTTCATTATTTGAGCGAATAGCGGAGTCTAGGAAATGGCCGGAGGGTGATCAGGCGTTAATGTTACAATGCGTCCTGACCGGTAGAGCCCAGGAGGCGTACTCAACTTTGAGTGCTGCTGATTGTAAGGTGTACAAGCGAGTTAAGTCTGCGGTGCTTAAAGCATATGAGTTGGTGCCTGGGGCGTACCGGCAGCGGTTCCGTGGTTGGAAGAGAGGCGATGAACAGTCTCATGTGGAGTTTGTGCGAGATCTGACTGCCCATTTTGGTCATTGGTGTGCAGCGTCTGAGGTGGACACGTTTGAGAAACTGTGCGACTTGGTAATATTAGAACAGTAAAAAAAAGTGGTACCTAAAAATGTGGCTACTTACATCACAGAGAATAAAGTAAGTATTCCTGGTCAGGCGGCTGTGTTGGCCGATGAGTACGTGTTGATTCATAAAAGCAGTTTCAATGCGTTAAGTTCAGATAATGTGCGCAGGGAGAGTTATGGTCATCAAAAAGGTGTATCAGGCTCCGGTATGCAAGTAAGACCAGCGGCTTTGGCCAGTTCACTCAGCCCAGCGGTAGTGGTTGAGGAGCAGGTTGAAGCCAGGCGGCAGAAGAGCATGGAGGGTCTTGGACCGTTCATTTCTGAGGGTTTGGTCTCTTTGCCGGGTAGTGTTGAACAGGTGCCAGTAAAGATACTGCGGGATACCGGCTCATTGGACTCATTTGTGTGCAAGTCTGTTTTACCCTTCTCGTCGAAGACTGACACAGGACACTTTGCGCTGGTCAGAGGAATGGGGATGGTGGTGTTCCCTGCACCTGTGCATAGGCTGTGTCTTGACTCAGGTTTGGTGAAGGGAGATGTTGAGAGGGGTGTGCGCACTGAGTTGCCGGTGGATGGGGTGGACATCATTCTGGGGAACGGTCTTGCTGGGGTGCAGGTGTGGGCTGATGGTCCTTCTCCCAATATAGTCACTAAAAGTGTGCCTGGGCAAGGTCGACCAGACAGGGTACCAGATGTTGCCGTTGTGTATCCGGTCTGTGCTGTGACGCGGGCCATGACCACTGCGTGTGACGCACAGAGTCTTGCTACCAAGAAGTCAGAGTTGGAACCTGCTGAACTTTGCGTGACTTTGCCTGATCAGTTTAAGTCTATGTCACGATCTGAGTTGGTTGCAGAGCAGGAAAAGGATGATAGTTTAAAAGAACTGTTTGACAAAGTACTTTCGCTTGTTGAGATACTTACGTCTGCTCAAGGCTATTTTATTCAGGAAGGCTAATTGTTTAGGAAATGGGTGCCTCATGGAGAAGCTTTTGTTGGGGAACCTGTTTTTCAGTTTGTAGTGCCAAGAAGGTTTCGGGACTTGGTGTTACAAACTTGTCATGATAATGTAGCTGGGCATCCAGGGGTAAAGAAAACGTATGACCGGGTGTTGCGGTACTGTTTTTGGCCCCGCCTGAAGCGTAATGTTTTGGCTTATGTCAAAACCTGTCATACATGTCAGTTAACCGGCAAGCCAAACCAGTCAATCAGACCGGCTCCACTTTGTCCAATTCCTGTGGTTGAGCAGCCATTTGCACATTTGATTATTGACTGTCGGGCCATTGCCTTGTTCAAAACTAGGTCATAGTTATTTGCTGACTGTCATGTGCCAGGTAACCAGGTATCCAGCGGCGTATCCACTCCGAAATATATCTACTAAATCGGTGGTGAAGGCTTTGACACAGTTCATTTCGGTGTTTGGGATTCCAAAAATTATTCAGAGCGATCAAGGCTCGAATTTTACATCCGGTATGTTTGCCGAAATACTGAAGCAGCTTCACATTAAGCATAATAAAGCTTTGGCTTATCATGCGCAATCACAGGGCGCCCTAGAGCGTTTTCATCAAACGCTGAAGTCTTTACTGCGCTCTTATTGTACAGAGTTGGGGTGTGACTGGGAGGAGGGGCTGCCGTGGCTCTTGTTGGCAGCCAGAGAAGTGGTTCAGGAGAGCACAGGTTTTAGTCCCAATGATTTGGTGTTTGGTCACAAGGTACGGGGTCCCATGGCTGTGTTGGGAGAT
This sequence comes from Gadus morhua, assembly GCF_902167405.1. Classification (NCBI taxonomy): domain Eukaryota; kingdom Metazoa; phylum Chordata; class Actinopteri; order Gadiformes; family Gadidae; genus Gadus; species Gadus morhua. Next base: position 27,313,790 of record NC_044054.1, read on the forward strand.
AGCTGGGAAATAACAAATCCTCCCCAAAATTTGCTTGACTATGTCAGTGGCTTCAGGCATAGGTTGGTTTTGGCGGTTGAAAGTGCAAAAGAAAAATTGGTAAAGTCACAGCACAAAATGAAAGCTCTGTATGACAGGCGTGCAGAGCCTAAGCGGTTTCAGGCTGGTGACCAGGTTTTGTTTCTGCAACCTATTGTGACTTCTCCTTTTTGAGGCAAAATTCTCCGGTCCGTACACTGTAGTACGGCAGGCTTCAGACTTGAATTACATCATTGCCACTCCAAACTCTAGGAAAGCCACTAGACTGTGTCATGTGAATTTGTTAAAACCTTTTTACGGACGTCAGACAGTGGGGAAAGGGGAAAGTGGGAGTGGTATGGTTAATGCTTCTGTTTGTACATCTGCAGTTCTGAGCTCATCTCCGGCAGTCAGCGTGGAGGAGAGTTCGGCCACTGATGTGGTTTTGCAAGGGCGATTGAAAAATTCAGAGTCACTGAAAAATTTGGATTACATGTTGGCAAATTTGGATGATAAAAAACGTGCTGAGTTGGGTACCCTTATTAAAAACTATCCTGTTCTGTTTTCGGATGTACCTTCTCGCACACATCTTATTGAGCATGATGTGGATATTGGTGATGCAGTACCTATAAAGCAGCGTTTTTATCGGGTTTCATCAGATAAGCGCAAGCTTTTAGACAAAGAAGTTCAGTATATGTTGGACAATCATATTGCTGAGCCGTGCGTTTCAAGTTGGGCATCGCCGTGTCTGTTGGTCAGTAAGCCGGACACGACGTTTAGGCCATGTACTGACTTTCGTAAAGTTAATAACGTTACGAAGCCAGTTGTGTTTCCTCTTCCCCGCATGGAAGACTGCATAGATCAGGTGGGGTCTGCCGTTTATGTGACTAAGTTGGACCTTTTGAAAGGTTATTGGCAGGTTCCCCTGTCTAAGCGGGCAAAGGAAATTTGTGCATTTATTACACCTTCTGGTCTGTACAAGTATAATGTTATGCCATTTGGCCTGCGTAATGCGCCTGCAACATTTCAGCGCCTTATGAACCAGGTTGTGGCGGGGCTGGATGGCTGGGCAGTGTACCTTGATGACGTGGTAATATACAGTGATACGTGGTCTGAACATATTCGCGCATTGTTAGACAAGTTGGTCTGGGCAGGGTTGACTGTTAATTTGGCAAAATGCGAGTTTGCGAAGGCCACAGTCACCTATTTGGGTAAGGAGGTGGGTCAGGGTCAGGTGCGTATGTTACAGGATAAGGTGGATACAATAGTAAGATATCCCCCTCCAACCACCAAGAAAGGGCTAATGCGCTTTTTAGGGATGGTGGGATACTACCGAAGCTTTTGTCAGAATTTTTCATCAGTTGCAGAGCCTCTGACTGCACTTTTGAAAAAAGAGGCACACTTTGTGTGGTCAGATAGATGTAGACTGGCATTTGAAAAGGTCAAGGCACTTTTGTGTGCAGCACCTGTATTGGAGGCCCCCCGGCTGAATGAGGTTTTTTCCCTGCAGGTGGATGCATCTAACGTGGGGGCAGGAGCTGTACTTATGCAGGCAGGAGACCACGGGGTTGGAAAGCCTGTGGCCTTCTTCTCTAGGAAGTTTAATAAGTACCAGCTCAATTACTCAGTGATCGAGAAGGAGGCACTAGCATTAATATGGGCATTGCAGCATTTTGATGTTTATTTGGGATCTGGTCTAACTCCGTTGGTTGTTTATACCGATCACAACCCACTGACTTTCCTGCGGTCACTTCAAAATCCAAATCAGCGGCTGATGCGGTGGGCATTGTTTTTACAGCCGTACCATCTGGATATTCGTCATATAAAGGGATCAGAAAATGTGATAGCGGATGCCCTTTCTCGGTTGCCTTAAAGTTGGGTGGTGTTCTCACTGATTTATCTATTTTGTTCTTTTCCAGGTCTGCCTTCTCACTACTCTTAATGTGCTCCTAGGATCCGGGTGGCTGAGTGGAGATCGGGAGGTGTGGGGACGGGATAATGTGGTGGGGCCCCTTTTCTGTAGGGGGGGGGTGTGATGCCCTGCCCCTCTCTCTGTCTATTGGTTGTGGGTGGAGATTGGGAAAGGGCGTCAGGCCAATTGGCCACACCTGTGGATCCTAGGGATCAAGAGATTTAAGGGCTGGGTAGCCATGTGTTGGGGCTCTCTTTTGCTGCTTCTAGGCTGGGCGCTGGGCTCCGTCTTCCACCCGCCATGTGGTTTTAAGTATCATCCCTTTTGTTTAAATATAATTGCTTATGTTTACTTTAACAAGTAAAAATGGGTTACTAATAAACTAGTTTCTCTTTATGTCATGTGTGGACTCCCTTTGTTTTGCCACTACCTGACCCGGTGTGTGACACATTTGAAAAGCATCCTTTGCCTTAAACAACCGTGTGCGTGATTCCGGGCTATTCCACAGGGCTCTTACCTTTAAAGAAGCCTGCACCGACCAGGTTTACCCCAGCGTTGCGGGGGAGGGCTTTGGCCAGGAAGCGGGCAATCGTGTTTCCTGTCTGCTGCTTCACCCAATCGTTGATGTCCTTGAGGTCTTTGGCCCCGCCCGTCAGAGACTGAGGCCTCACACCATACTGCCTCTCCACCACGCCGAAGAAGTCCTGCTTCGGCCTCAGTCCTACACGCACACACACACATACACACACACACACGCACGCACGCGCGCGCACACACAAACTCAGGACATCATACAAACTAGGGAGCTCATAGACACAAACACAATTTCTCTCTCCTACACACACACGCACACACATACACACTCACTCTCTCTCGCACGCACGCACGCACGCACACACACACTCAGGTCCTCATGTACACACTCAGGCACACACTCACAAATACACACAC